>NC_092289.1:6666446-6813946 GCF_036320965.1 Panulirus ornatus | reverse complement strand
CCTGGAAGCGTACACAACCCCACCCATCCATCTCTCTCTTGTGTAAAATAGCTCTCTCTCTCTCTCTCTCTCTCTCTCTCTCTCTCTCTCTCTCTCTCTCTCTCTCTCTCTCTCTCTCTCAGGGAGAGCCGTCACGCACGACCCCCTTTCACGGAACCCCATGCCGTGTCTTAGGTACTCTTTCCCCCTCCCCTTCGCTAGTCATCATTCCATGTGCTTTCTGATGTCTGTTTGGGTTTCCCCCCTTCGTGTTTTCTAGAGCAGAGTCGTCGGCAGGAGGGTGCCGTAGGGCGGGGCACTTTCCCTCCCCCCCAGTCATTTTACACCTTCGTACGAGGATGTTTTGGTCACTGTCTCATGTGGTGTGTAGGATGGGTGGGTGTTCCTGCACATCCCCCTGAACACATAGACTGATAGACTTCAGCAGAACCCTGGTGCCTTGAAGAGTGGTCGAGACCTATTTCGTAGTCTATTGGGTGCCGGACGATTCCTCTGCCTTCCCTCCTCTTCCCTCCTTCTTCCCTCCCTCGGTCCCATCTCACGGGGTAGTTGAAGTTGTGAAAACATTCTCGAAATGGTCGATCCTCACCATACGTCGATCCTGTCCTAGTTGAACTTGTCTAACTTGTGGATTCCTTTTCACTTGATGATTTCTTCTTTCGCCATCAGGGTCGTCCCTGGATGGATACATGACCAAATTTTAGAATGACCCCCCCTGCTATTGTCCGTTATGTTCTTGTGATAATGTCTCTGTTCTTCGTACCTTATCTTCCCACTCTTATTCCCATGTTCTGATAAACCTATCATATTCTGGGTGGTTCATGACGCTCATGACATGTTCTCTGTATCACCTTACGCTTCGTGCCACCTTCCCTGGAACGTTATAATCGCTGTTGAACCTAACCTTCGTCTACGATTGGTCGTCAGAGGTGGCCCCCATGTTCTAGTTAGCTCCTGCATTGTAGATGAGCCAGGACCTTTCCTTATCTGTGGTCAAGAGTGTACCTTGGCTACTGAACTCCATCACCCAGTGTGTGTTCGTAGGGACACTCCGCACCTTCGGGTGGTTTTCCAGATTAAATCACTTATAACTAAGTCATGTTTTTCGTGATTCCATTATGTCCTGGTTTACCATAGGTTCAGATCCGAAGCCTTATAAGATCCCCTTTCTCCAAACAGTGAATCATATATGATATTTCCAGCTTCTGTGTCGCTGTTAAAGATTAGATATGATATTGATGGTGTGTCAGTCCCTCGGATTGTCCAAGGCTCAGTGACATGTTGATATAGGACATTTTCGTCGTACATGTGATCTTGAGAAATTACGTCTCCATGGAGAATTTGTGAGTCATTGTACGATCTCTTACGACAGAAACGGTTGAAAATTCTTATTCACAGACTTTTCCCATCTGTGAGAGGTGCGTGCCCCCGCTGCTCCCTGCACCAGCCTTGAGGGTTCGTTGTCCTCATTGTACAGATGTTCTGTATCATAGCGGTCTGTTGCATGAGTCTAAGCTGTGAACACCGAGGTACGAGTCTTTCTTGCAGTTACCCCTTCACGTCCCACACCGTCTGGATGGTTGAGCCATCACTATACTCTCTATTTTGATGATGTTGCTTAGGTGAAAAAATCCAGTGCCTCACTTTCTCTATCTTCCCCTTTCTCTATCTCCTTTTGTGGACCATATCGAGTGTTCCAATGATATCTAGACTGTGTGTTTCTCTGATATATATATAAGCCATGCTCTTCCACTCCCATCCATTTTTCAACCAGTCTATCTGTGTTCATCTTCTGAACTTTCCACTCTGCCCCTCCTTACCACCTCGCCTTCCTGGCTTATCTGACCCACTGGCAGGGTTGACCTGCTCCTGTTTTGAACCCTCTCTCGTCTGGCGGGGTGTCAGCAGGTGTCTCCGCTCAATCAAGTCTGTACCTCCCGATGAAACCCGCTGGATCTTGACCATAGTTGACGCTGGACGTCGTCGTCCCCCCACCACCACATCTAGACTGCTGAATGTCCTTAGAAATTCATTCCTCTCGACCATTGCGTGTGGGGTATGTGACGTTTACCTCCTTCGTCACTGTCTCGTGTTTAGCCAAAATATGACCGTCTGGTATGTGACGTTTACTTCCTTCGTCACTGTCTCGTCTTTAGCCAAAATATGACCGTCTGGTATGTGACGTTTACTTCCTTCGTTCCTGTCTCGTCTTTAGCCAAAATATGACCGTCCACCAGACCGAAAAAAAAAGAATAATAGATCATCCAGCGACCTACAGCTGATAGACCTTGCTGTATTTTGCTGACGCCTCCTCCCCCCTCACTTTACCTGGCTGGCCTCAGAACCAGCTGACTCGTGTCGTGTTTGACATTCCGTATGATCACAGCTGTCATGCAAACTGGATGCTGTCTTACACCATCCATCTAACAGTACATTCTCCCCACTCCCTCACCCTCCTTTCCCCCCATGGTTATTACGCCTCGCTCCCCTGTCTTCTGACAGTGGTTCAAACACTCCTCCTGTTTTACTGTCCCACGACGCCCGTGTCACTGTCGGCTGGATAAAGTCACTGTACCTTTTAGGTGTTTCTTATGACTACGTTGTTCTGATCTGCGACAGTTGGATGGCCCTGATGTACGAGTGTGTGTTAACATGTTCGACACCAGCTATGGCGTCACAGTGTGCTGGGTTGTGGGTCGACCCTACTGCCTCCGTGACGCTGGGCTCCTGTGACGGACGCGCATCGCTGCCTCACCGTTATGTGGTCCATCATGCAGGGTTGGAGGCCGTGGGCTGGTCTGGTCCCTCATGCAGGGGTGGAGGGCGTGGGTTGGTCTAGTCCGTCATGCAGGGGTGGAGGGCGTGGACTGGTCTGGTCCATCATGCCGGGGTGGAGGGCATGGGTTGGTCTGGTCCGTCATGCAGGGGTGGAGGGCGTGGGGTGGTCTAGTCCGCCATGCAGGGGTGGAGGGCGTGGGTTGGTCTGGTCCGCCATGCAGGGGTGGAGGGCGTGGGTTGGTCTAGTCTGTCATGCAGGGGTGGAGGGCGTGGGTTGGTCTAGTCTGTCATGCAGGGGTGGAGGGCATGGGTTGGTCTAGTCCATCATGCAGGGGTGGAGGGCGTGGGTTGGTCTAGTCTGTCATGCAGGGGTGGAGGGCGTGGGTGTGAGAGTGTTGGGGAGTGGGTGGCGTTGGTTGATGGTGGGTTGGTGGTGCTCACGTGAGGGTGTTGGAGTGTGAGGGAGAGACTGCTCCGTGTGTGTGTGTGTGTGTGTGTGTGTGTGTGTGTGTGTGTGTGTGTGTGTAGCTGGGGTGCTGGTCGACATCAATGGTGGAGATATGGTGGTGGAGATGTGGTGGTGGTGGTGGTGGCAGGCCAACACGGGGTGACCAGCACAAGAACTATGATGGCTGGCCGGATGCCCCGGGGTTGCTCACGGTGTGGTGTCCACAACACACAATGTGTGTGCGATGCTTCCCTCCCTCCCTCCCTGCCTGCCTGCCCTGGCCTGCTCCCTCCCTCCCTCCCTCACACACACACACAGCTGACTTCCTGCCACATTACCCTCCGCCCCCCCCACACACACACAAACACACACCCCCAACACACACATACCTCGCCAAGGGCGCCAGGTGAGGAGCACCAACACACACACACACACACACACACACACACACACACACACACACACACACAGAGTACACCTGTGTCTGTGTCTGTGTGTGTGTGTGTGTGTGTGTGTGTGTGTGTGTGTGTAGGGGGGGTGTACCCCTCAGCCAGGTTATTACAGACACGACCTTCGAGGCTGGTCGCTACCAGAGTGATCGACCAGGTTTTTTCCCTGATATTGTTGGAGGCTGTCTGGTGTGGCCTCACACATTCCTGTGTGAGGCAGCATGTATGAGCCAGGAGTTCCTCCACTCACAACACTGGATGACTGGTGGTAGTGGGGGTGTGTGTGGGCGGGTGTAGTCTGTGGGTTGTTTGTGTTGACAGGTGTAGTCTGTGGGTGGATGGTGTGTAGGTGAGTTGTATGTTGGCAGGTGTAGTCTGTGGGTTGATGGTGTAAGTGGGTTGTGTGGGTTGGCAGGTGTAGTCTGTGGGTTGATGGTGTAGGTGGGTTGTGTTGGTAATGTAGGTAGGTTGTGTGTTAGTGATGTAAATGGGTTGTCCTAATAATGTAGGTGGGTTGTGTGTTGGCAGGTGTAGTCTGTGGGTGGATGGTGTAGGTGGGTTGTGTGTTGGCAGGTGTAGTATGTGGGTTGTGTGTTGGCAGGTGTAGTCTGTGGGTGGATGGTGTAGGTGGGTTGTGTGTTGGCAGGTGTAGTCTGTGGGTTGATGGTGTAGGTGGGTTGTGTGTTGATAATGTAGGTGGGTTGTGTGTTAGTGATGTAAATGGGTTGTCCTAATAATGTAGGTGGGTTGTGTGTTGGTAATGTAGGTGGGTTGTATGTTGGTAATGGAGGTGGGTTGTGTGATGGTAATGGAGGCGGGTCGTGTGTTGGTAATGTAGGTGGGTTGTGTTGGTAATGTAAGTGCGTTGTATGTTGGTAATGGAGGCGGGTCGTGTGTTGGTAATGTAGGTGGGTTGTGTTGGTAATGTAAGTGGGTTGTGTGTTCATAATGTAATTGGGCTGTGGCTTAGTCTGTTTAAGTGGGCTGAGTAAGCAATGTAGGTGGGTTTTGAGGTAGTAGTGTTCGTGAGGTGTGAGTAAACAGGTGTGAGTGGGCTGTGAGTTACCTGGTGTGGGTTTGTTTGTAGCCAGCAGTGTGGGAGGGTTGTGAGTGAGCAGGGTTGTGAGTCAGGAGGGTAGTGATTCAGCAGGGTAGGAGTGTTGTGAGTCAGGAGGGTTGTGAGCGAGCAGGGTTGTGAGTCAAGAGGGTTGTGAGTGAGCAGTGTAGGAGTGTTGTGAGTCAGGAGGGTTGAGAGTCAGAAGGGTAGTGAGTCAGCAGGGTAGGAGTGTTGTGAGTCAGGAGGGTTGTGAGTGAGCAAGGTTGTGAGTCAGGTGAGTTGTGAGTGCACGGGGAGCGCCAGAGTAGAGTACAGTGTGATGAAGGTGTTCACCTGACCCGTTAGCTAATATTATCAACCTTGGCTGCAACACTTACACCCCAGCTGCACGTTCTTCCCCCACACACACCCCAGCTGCACGTTGCTCCCCCCACACACACCCCAGCTGCACGTTGCTCCCCCCACACACACACCAGCTGCACGTTGCTCCCCCCACACACACCCCAGCAGCACGGTGTCCTCCCCCCACACACACCCCAGCAGCACGTTGTTCCCCCCACACACACCCCAGCTGCACGTTGCTCCCCCCACACACACCCCAGCTGCACGTTGCTTCCTCCACACACACCCCAGCTGCACGTTGCTCCCCCCACACACACCCCAGCTGCACGTTGCTCCCCCCACACACACCCCAGCTGCACGTTGCTCCCCCCACACACACCCCAACTGCACGTTGCTTCCTCCACACACACCCCAGCAGCACGTTGCTCCCCCCACACACACCCCAGCTGCACGTTGCTCCCCCCACACACACCCCAGCTGCACGTTGCTTCCTCCACACACACCCCAGCTGCACGTTGTTCCCCACACACACCCCAGCAGCACGTTGCTTCCTCCACACACACCCCAGCAGCACGTTGCTTCCTCCACACACACCCCAGCTGCACGTTGCTTCCTCCACACACACCCCAGCTGCACGTTGTTCCCCCACACACACCCCAGCTGCACGTTGCTTCCTCCACACACACCCCAGCAGCACGTTGCTTCCTCCACACACACCCCAGCTGCACGTTGTTCCCCACACACACCCCAGCTGCACGTTGCTTCCTCCACACACACCCCAGCTGCACGTTGTTCCCCACACACACCCCAGCAGCACGTTGTTCCCCACACACACCCCAGCAGCACGTTGTTCCCCACACACACCCCAGCTGCACGTTGTTCCCCCCACACACACCCCAGCAGCACGTTGTTCCCCCACACACACCCCAGCAGCACGTTGTTCCCCCCACACACACCCCAGCTGCACGTTGCTCCCCCCACACACACCCCAGCAGCACGTTGTTCCCCCCACACACACCCCAGCTGCACGTTGCTTCCTCCACACACACCCCAGCTGCACGTTGCTTCCTCCACACACACCCCAGCAGCACGGTGTCCTCCCCCCACACACACCCCAGCAGCACGTTGTTCCCCCACACACACCCCAGCAGCACGTTGTTCCCCCACACACCCCAGCAGCACGTTGTTCCCCCCACACACACCCCAGCAGCACGTTGTTCCCCCACACACCCCCCAGCAGCACGTTGTCCTCCCACACACCCCAGCAGCACGTTGTTCCCCCCACACACACCCCAGCTGCACGTTGCTTCCTCCACACACACCCCAGCTGCACGTTGCTTCCTCCACACACACCCCAGCAGCACGTTGTTCCCCCCACACACACCCCAGCTGCACGTTGCTTCCTCCACACACACCCCAGCTGCACGTTGCTTCCTCCACACACACCCCAGCAGCACGTTGTTCCCCCCACACACACCCCAGCTGCACGTTGCTTCCTCCACACACACCCCAGCTGCACGTTGCTTCCTCCACACACACCCCAGCTGCACGTTGCTTCCTCCACACACACCCCAGCAGCACGGTGTCCTCCCCCCACACACACCCCAGCAGCACGTTGTTCCCCCCACACACACCCCAGCAGCACGTTGTTCCCCCACACACCCCAGCAGCAGGTTGTTCCCCCACACACACCCCAGCAGCACGTTGTTCCCCCACACACACCCCAGCAGCACGTTGTTCCCCCCACACACACCCCAGCTGCACGTTGCTTCCTCCACACACACCCCAGCAGCACGTTGCTTCCTCCACACACACCCCAGCAGCACGTTGTTCCCCCCACACACACCCCAGCTGCACGTTGCTTCCTCCACACACACCCCAGCTGCACGTTGCTTCCTCCACACACACCCCAGCAGCACGTTGTTCCCCCCACACACACCCCAGCTGCACGTTGCTTCCTCCACACACACCCCAGCTGCACGTTGCTTCCTCCACACACACCCCAGCAGCACGTTGTTCCCCCCACACACACCCCAGCTGCACGTTGCTTCCTCCACACACACCCCAGCTGCACGTTGCTTCCTCCACACACACCCCAGCTGCACGTTGCTTCCTCCACACACACCCCAGCAGCACGGTGTCCTCCCCCCACACACACCCCAGCAGCACGTTGTTCCCCCCACACACACCCCAGCAGCACGTTGTTCCCCCACACACCCCAGCAGCACGTTGTTCCCCCACACACACCCCAGCTGCACGTTGTTCCCCCCACACACACCCCAGCTGCACGTTGTTCCCCCCACACACACCCCAGCAGCACGTTGTTCCCCCACACACCCCAGCAGCACGTTGTTCCCCCCACACACACCCCAGCAGCACGTTGTTCCCCCCACACACACCCCAGCAGCACGTTGTTCCCCCACACACACCCCAGCAGCACGTTGTTCCCCCACACACACCCCAGCAGCACGTTGTTCCCCCCACACACACCCCAGCAGCACGTTGTTCCCCCCACACACACCCCAGCAGCACGTTGTTCCCCCACACACACCCCAGCAGCACGTTGTCCTCCCCCACACACACCCCAGCAGCACGTTGTTCCCCCCACACACACCCCAGCAGCACGTTGTTCCCCCCACACACACCCCAGCAGCACGTTGCTCCCCCCACACGTGTGTGTGTGTGTGTGTGTGTGTGTGTGTGTGTGTGTGTTCACTGGGCTTGTTCGAGAGAGTAGTATTAGTCAGTCATGAGGCGGGGAAACTCATGGGCCGCACACGTTTTTTCCTGCCTCATGACACAGCTGCTGCCGGAGTGGGTCACACTGCCTCATGACGCAGGTGCTAGGGGAGTAGGTCACACTGCCTCATGACGCAGGTGCTGGGGGGAGTGGGTCACACTGCCTCATGACGCAGTGCTAGGGGGAGTGGGTCACACTGCCACATGACGCAGTTGCTAGGTGGAGTGGGTCACACTGCCTCATGACGCAGGTGTTGGGGGAGTGGGTCACACTGCCACATGGCGTAGTTGCTAGGTGGAGTGGGTCACACTGCCTCATGACGCAGGTGTTGGGGGGAGTGGGTCACACTGCCTCATGACGTAGTTGCTAGGTGGAGTGGGTCACACTGCCTCATGACGCAGGTGTTGGGGGAGTGGGTCACACTGCCTCATGACGCAGTGCTAGGGGGAGTGGGTCACACTGCCTCATGACGTAGGTGCTGGGGGAATGGGTCACACTGCCTCATGACGCAGGTGCTGGGGGAGTGAGTCACACTGCCTCATGACGCTGGTGCTGGGGGAGTGGGTCACACTGCCTCATGGCACAGCTGCTGGCGGCGTGGGTCACACTGCCTCATGACGCAGGTGTTGGGGGAGTGAGTCACACTGCCTCATGACGCAGGTGCTAGGGGGAGTGGGTCACTCTGCCTCATGACGCAGGTGCTGGGAAAGTGAGTCACACTGCCTCATGACGCAGGTGCTAGGGGGAGTGGGTCACACTGCCTCATGACACAGCTGCTAGGGTAGGGTCACACTGCCTCATGACGCAGCTGCTAGGGGGAGTGGGTCACACTGCCTCATGACGCAGGTGCTAGGGGAGTGGGTCACACTGCCACATGACACAGCTGCTAGGGTAGGGTCACACTACCCCATGACACATCACAAGTGTGAGTCGTGTCACCTGTAACCTTCAGTATTGTGTCACCGTCCGCTGTTTTCCTTCTGTAACTTGGCTGTATCATGGCCATGTGGGTTACAGTCATGGTGAGGAGCCACCTGCTGTACCTCACTCTGGGCTGTAACATGGCCCTGTGGGTTACAATCGGTAGTTGCCGTAGGTGACCCTGCCAGGTGCCTGGGTTGCCGTATATGACCCTGCCAGGTACCTGGCTTGCTGTTGATGACCCTGCCAGGTACCTGGGTTGCCGTAGGTGACCCTGCCAGGTACCTGGATTGCCGTAGGTCACCCTACCAGGTACCTGGGTTGCCGTAGGTGACCCTGCCAGGTACCTGGCTTACTGTTGGTGACCCTACATGGTACCTGGCTTGCTGTTGGTGACCCTGCCAGGTACCTGGGTTGCCGTAGGTGACCCTGCCAGGTACCTGGTTTAACGTAGGTGACCCTGCCAGGTAACTGGGTTGCCGTAGGTGACCCTGCCAGGTACCAGGGTTACCGTAGGTGACCCTGCCAGGTACCTGGGTTACCGTAGGTGACCCTGCCAGGTACCTGGGTTGCCATTGATGACCCTGCTAGGTACATGGGTAGCCGTAGGTGACCCTGCCAGGTACCTTGGCTTGCCGTAGGTGACCCTGCCAGGTACCTTGGCTTTCCGAAGGTGGCGCTGCCTGTCACCTGTTGTACAACAGGTGATCTCGAGCCAGAACATGATGATGCACTGTACGGGGGGCGTTGATGTACGTGGGTGTACAGTGTGTAGATGGGCCAGCGATGAGTGTGAAGATGTTTTTGTACGTGCAGGGAGAGTGGTGGTGGTGGTGGTGGTGGGGGTGGAGTGCGTGTGGAGGCAACAGCGCGGTGGAGAGAGAGAGAGTGCGTGTGTGTGTGTGTGTTTGGGCGGGCGGTAGTTGTGTTGTAGGGTGTGTGGAGAGCGGTGGTGTGGCGTCCACACTCTCTTGTTCCGTCACGACCCCGCGTCACGCTGCCTCCTCCATCAACCCCCACGCCGCCCCCCACGCCCCCCCCCACGCCCCTCGCACACCGTCTAGTGCCAGAGTTCTGTGGGGGTAGAGAACTGTTGTGGGGTGTCTGTTGTGGGGTGTCTTGGGTGTGGGTAATAGAAGAAGGCGCTGCTCCGTCGCTTATGTAATTGACTTTCGTAAAGTGTGCGAGACAAAGGAAAAAATGTAAGTAGGTGTTGCCTGGGTTTGGGCGTGTGAGGGGTGAGTGCGTGTGGTGATGGGGTTGAGTACGTGTGGTGATGGAGTACGTGTGGTGATGGGATTGAGTGCGTGTGGTGATGGGGTTGAGTGCGTGTGGTGATGGGGTTGAGTGCGTGTGGTGATGGGGTTGAGTACGTGTGGTGATGGGGTTGAGTGCGTGTGGTGATGGGGTTGAGTGCGTGTGGTGATGGGGTTGAGTACGTGTGGTGATGGGGTTGAATGCGTGTGGTGATGGGATTGAGTGCGTGTGGTGATGGGGTTGAGTACGTGTGTTGATGGGGTTGAGTGCGTGTGGTGATGGGGTTGAGTGCGTGTGGTGATGGGCTTGAGTGCGTGTGGTGATGGGGATGAGTGCGTGTGGTGATGGGGTTGAGTGCGTGTGGTGATGGGGTTGAGTGCGTGTGGTGATGGGGTTGAGTACGTGTTGATGGGGTTGAGTGCGTGTAGTGATGGGGTTGAGTGCGTGTGGTGATGGGGTTGAGTGTGTGTGGTGATGGGTTTGAGTGCGTGTGGTGATGGGCTTGAGTGCGTGTGGTGATGAGGTTGCGTGCATGTGGTGATGGGGTTGAGTACGTGTGGTGATGGGGTTGAGTGCGTGTGGTGATGGAGTGAGTGTGTGTGGTGATGGGATGAGTACGTGTGGTGCTGGGTTGAGTGCATGTGGTGCTAGGTTAAGTGCGTGTGGTGATGGGGTGAGTGCGTGTGGTGGTGGGGTTGAGTGTGTGTGGTGATGGAGTTGTGTGCGTGTGGTGATAGGGTTGAGTGTGTGTGGTGCTGGGGTGAGTGCATGTGGTGCTGGGGTGAGTGCGTGGTGATGGGGTGAGTGCGTGTGGTGCTGGGTTGAGTGCCTGTGGCGATGGGGTGAGTGCGTGTGGTGGTGAGGTTGAGTGTGTGTGGTGATGGGTTGAGTGTGCGTGGTGATGGGATTGAGTGCATTTGGTGATGGGGTTGAGTACGTGTGATGATGGGGTTGGGTGCGTGTGGTGTTGGGGTTGAGTACGTGTGGTGATGGGGTCGAGTGCATGTCGTGATGGGGTGAGTGCGTGTGGTGATGGGATGAGTGCGTGTGGTGCTGGGTTGAGTGCGTGTGGTGCTGGGTTGAGTGCGTTTGGTGGTGGGGTTGAGTGTGTGTGGTGATGGAGTTGTGTGCGTATGGTGATGGGGTTGAGTGCGTGTGGTGATGGGGTGAGTGCATGTGGTGCTGGGGTGAGTGCGTGGTGATAGGGTGAGTGCGTGTGGTGCTGGGTTGAGTGCGTGTGGTGATGGGGTGAGTGCGTGTGGTGGTGGGGTTGAATGTGTGGTGATGGGGTTGAGTGTTTGTTGGTGATGGGGTTGAGTGCGTGTGATGCTGGGGTGAGTGCGTGTGATGGGGTGAGTGCGTGTGGTTCTGGGGTGAGTGCGTGTGGTGATAGGGTGAGTGCGTGTGGTGCTGGGGTGAGTGCGTGTGGCGTTTGGGGAGTGCATGTGCTGTTGGGGTGAGTGTGTGTGGTGCTGGGTCGAGTGCGTGTGGTGATGGGGTGAGTGCGTGTGGTGGTGGGGTTGAGTGTGTGTGGTGCTGGGGGTGCGTGTGTGGTGATGGGGTTGAGTGCGTGTGGTGATGGGTTTGAGTGCGTGTGGTGCTGGGGTGAGTGCATGTGGTGCTGGGGTACAGTACAGTAGTACAGCCACACACAGTACAGTAGTACAGCCACACACAGTACAGTAGTACAGCCACACACAGTACAGTAGTACAGCCACACACAGTACAGTAGTACAGCCACACACAGTACAGTAGTACAGCCACACACAGTACAGTAGTACAGCCACACACAGTACAGTAGTACAGCCACACACAGTACAGTAGTACAGCCACACACAGTACAGTAGTACAGCCACACACAGTACAGTAGTACAGCCACACACAGTACAGTAGTACAGCCACACACAGTACAGTAGTACAGCCACACACAGTACAGTAGTACAGCCACACACAGTACAGTAGTACAGCCACACACAGTACAGTAGTACAGCCACACACAGTACAGTAGTACAGCCACACACAGTACAGTAGTACAGCCACACACAGTACAGTAGTACAGCCACACACAGTACAGTAGTACAGCCACACACAGTACAGTAGTACAGCCACACACAGTACAGTAGTACAGCCACACACAGTACAGTAGTACAGCCACACACAGTACAGTAGTACAGCCACACACAGTACAGTAGTACAGCCACACACAGTACAGTAGTACAGCCACACACAGTACAGTAGTACAGCCACACACAGTACAGTAGTACAGCCACACACAGTACAGTAGTACAGCCACACACAGTACAGTAGTACAGCCACACACAGTACAGTAGTACAGCCACACACAGTACAGTAGTACAGCCACACACAGTACAGTAGTACAGCCACACACAGTACAGTAGTACAGCCACACACAGTACAGTAGTACAGCCACACACAGTACAGTAGTACAGCCACACACAGTACAGTAGTACAGCCACACACAGTACAGTAGTACAGCCACACACAGTACAGTAGTACAGCCACACACAGTACAGTAGTACAGCCACACACAGTACAGTAGTACAGCCACACACAGTACAGTAGTACAGCCACACACAGTACAGTAGTACAGCCACACACAGTACAGTAGTACAGCCACACACAGTACAGTAGTACAGCCACACACAGTACAGTAGTACAGCCACACACAGTACAGTAGTACAGCCACACACAGTACAGTAGTACAGCCACACACAGTACAGTAGTACAGCCACACACAGTACAGTAGTACAGCCACACACAGTACAGTAGTACAGCCACACACAGTACAGTAGTACAGCCACACACAGTACAGTAGTACAGCCACACACAGTACAGTAGTACAGCCACACACAGTACAGTAGTACAGCCACACACAGTACAGTAGTACAGCCACACACAGTACAGTAGTACAGCCACACACAGTACAGTAGTACAGCCACACACAGTACAGTAGTACAGCCACACACAGTACAGTAGTACAGCCACACACAGTACAGTAGTACAGCCACACACAGTACAGTAGTACAGCCACACACAGTACAGTAGTACAGCCACACACAGTACAGTAGTACAGCCACACACAGTACAGTAGTACAGCCACACACAGTACAGTAGTACAGCCACACACAGTACAGTAGTACAGCCACACACAGTACAGTAGTACAGCCACACACAGTACAGTAGTACAGCCACACACAGTACAGTAGTACAGCCACACACAGTACAGTAGTACAGCCACACACAGTACAGTAGTACAGCCACACACAGTACAGTAGTACAGCCACACACAGTACAGTAGTACAGCCACACACAGTACAGTAGTACAGCCACACACAGTACAGTAGTACAGCCACACACAGTACAGTAGTACAGCCACACACAGTACAGTAGTACAGCCACACACAGTACAGTAGTACAGCCACACACAGTACAGTAGTACAGCCACACACAGTACAGTAGTACAGCCACACACAGTACAGTAGTACAGCCACACACAGTACAGTAGTACAGCCACACACAGTACAGTAGTACAGCCACACACAGTACAGTAGTACAGCCACACACAGTACAGTAGTACAGCCACACACAGTACAGTAGTACAGCCACACACAGTACAGTAGTACAGCCACACACAGTACAGTAGTACAGCCACACACAGTACAGTAGTACAGCCACACACAGTACAGTAGTACAGCCACACACAGTACAGTAGTACAGCCACACACAGTACAGTAGTACAGCCACACACAGTACAGTAGTACAGCCACACACAGTACAGTAGTACAGCCACACACAGTACAGTAGTACAGCCACACACAGTACAGTAGTACAGCCACACACAGTACAGTAGTACAGCCACACACAGTACAGTAGTACAGCCACACACAGTACAGTAGTACAGCCACACACAGTACAGTAGTACAGCCACACACAGTACAGTAGTACAGCCACACACAGTACAGTAGTACAGCCACACACAGTACAGTAGTACAGCCACACACAGTACAGTAGTACAGCCACACACAGTACAGTAGTACAGCCACACACAGTACAGTAGTACAGCCACACACAGTACAGTAGTACAGCCACACACAGTACAGTAGTACAGCCACACACAGTACAGTAGTACAGCCACACACAGTACAGTAGTACAGCCACACACAGTACAGTAGTACAGCCACACACAGTACAGTAGTACAGCCACACACAGTACAGTAGTACAGCCACACACAGTACAGTAGTACAGCCACACACAGTACAGTAGTACAGCCACACACAGTACAGTAGTACAGCCACACACAGTACAGTAGTACAGCCACACACAGTACAGTAGTACAGCCACACACAGTACAGTAGTACAGCCACACACAGTACAGTAGTACAGCCACACACAGTACAGTAGTACAGCCACACACAGTACAGTAGTACAGCCACACACAGTACAGTAGTACAGCCACACACAGTACAGTAGTACAGCCACACACAGTACAGTAGTACAGCCACACACAGTACAGTAGTACAGCCACACACAGTACAGTAGTACAGCCACACACAGTACAGTAGTACAGCCACACACAGTACAGTAGTACAGCCACACACAGTACAGTAGTACAGCCACACACAGTACAGTAGTACAGCCACACACAGTACAGTAGTACAGCCACACACAGTACAGTAGTACAGCCACACACAGTACAGTAGTACAGCCACACACAGTACAGTAGTACAGCCACACACAGTACAGTAGTACAGCCACACACAGTACAGTAGTACAGCCACACACAGTACAGTAGTACAGCCACACACAGTACAGTAGTACAGCCACACACAGTACAGTAGTACAGCCACACACAGTACAGTAGTACAGCCACACACAGTACAGTAGTACAGCCACACACAGTACAGTAGTACAGCCACACACAGTACAGTAGTACAGCCACACACAGTACAGTAGTACAGCCACACACAGTACAGTAGTACAGCCACACACAGTACAGTAGTACAGCCACACACAGTACAGTAGTACAGCCACACACAGTACAGTAGTACAGCCACACACAGTACAGTAGTACAGCCACACACAGTACAGTAGTACAGCCACACACAGTACAGTAGTACAGCCACACACAGTACAGTAGTACAGCCACACACAGTACAGTAGTACAGCCACACACAGTACAGTAGTACAGCCACACACAGTACAGTAGTACAGCCACACACAGTACAGTAGTACAGCCACACACAGTACAGTAGTACAGCCACACACAGTACAGTAGTACAGCCACACACAGTACAGTAGTACAGCCACACACAGTACAGTAGTACAGCCACACACAGTACAGTAGTACAGCCACACACAGTACAGTAGTACAGCCACACACAGTACAGTAGTACAGCCACACACAGTACAGTAGTACAGCCACACACAGTACAGTAGTACAGCCACACACAGTACAGTAGTACAGCCACACACAGTACAGTAGTACAGCCACACACAGTACAGTAGTACAGCCACACACAGTACAGTAGTACAGCCACACACAGTACAGTAGTACAGCCACACACAGTACAGTAGTACAGCCACACACAGTACAGTAGTACAGCCACACACAGTACAGTAGTACAGCCACACACAGTACAGTAGTACAGCCACACACAGTACAGTAGTACAGCCACACACAGTACAGTAGTACAGCCACACACAGTACAGTAGTACAGCCACACACAGTACAGTAGTACAGCCACACACAGTACAGTAGTACAGCCACACACAGTACAGTAGTACAGCCACACACAGTACAGTAGTACAGCCACACACAGTACAGTAGTACAGCCACACACAGTACAGTAGTACAGCCACACACAGTACAGTAGTACAGCCACACACAGTACAGTAGTACAGCCACACACAGTACAGTAGTACAGCCACACACAGTACAGTAGTACAGCCACACACAGTACAGTAGTACAGCCACACACAGTACAGTAGTACAGCCACACACAGTACAGTAGTACAGCCACACACAGTACAGTAGTACAGCCACACACAGTACAGTAGTACAGCCACACACAGTACAGTAGTACAGCCACACACAGTACAGTAGTACAGCCACACACAGTACAGTAGTACAGCCACACACAGTACAGTAGTACAGCCACACACAGTACAGTAGTACAGCCACACACAGTACAGTAGTACAGCCACACACAGTACAGTAGTACAGCCACACACAGTACAGTAGTACAGCCACACACAGTACAGTAGTACAGCCACACACAGTACAGTAGTACAGCCACACACAGTACAGTAGTACAGCCACACACAGTACAGTAGTACAGCCACACACAGTACAGTAGTACAGCCACACACAGTACAGTAGTACAGCCACACACAGTACAGTAGTACAGCCACACACAGTACAGTAGTACAGCCACACACAGTACAGTAGTACAGCCACACACAGTACAGTAGTACAGCCACACACAGTACAGTAGTACAGCCACACACAGTACAGTAGTACAGCCACACACAGTACAGTAGTACAGCCACACACAGTACAGTAGTACAGCCACACACAGTACAGTAGTACAGCCACACACAGTACAGTAGTACAGCCACACACAGTACAGTAGTACAGCCACACACAGTACAGTAGTACAGCCACACACAGTACAGTAGTACAGCCACACACAGTACAGTAGTACAGCCACACACAGTACAGTAGTACAGCCACACACAGTACAGTAGTACAGCCACACACAGTACAGTAGTACAGCCACACACAGTACAGTAGTACAGCCACACACAGTACAGTAGTACAGCCACACACAGTACAGTAGTACAGCCACACACAGTACAGTAGTACAGCCACACACAGTACAGTAGTACAGCCACACACAGTACAGTAGTACAGCCACACACAGTACAGTAGTACAGCCACACACAGTACAGTAGTACAGCCACACACAGTACAGTAGTACAGCCACACACAGTACAGTAGTACAGCCACACACAGTACAGTAGTACAGCCACACACAGTACAGTAGTACAGCCACACACAGTACAGTAGTACAGCCACACACAGTACAGTAGTACAGCCACACACAGTACAGTAGTACAGCCACACACAGTACAGTAGTACAGCCACACACAGTACAGTAGTACAGCCACACACAGTACAGTAGTACAGCCACACACAGTACAGTAGTACAGCCACACACAGTACAGTAGTACAGCCACACACAGTACAGTAGTACAGCCACACACAGTACAGTAGTACAGCCACACACAGTACAGTAGTACAGCCACACACAGTACAGTAGTACAGCCACACACAGTACAGTAGTACAGCCACACACAGTACAGTAGTACAGCCACACACAGTACAGTAGTACAGCCACACACAGTACAGTAGTACAGCCACACACAGTACAGTAGTACAGCCACACACAGTACAGTAGTACAGCCACACACAGTACAGTAGTACAGCCACACACAGTACAGTAGTACAGCCACACACAGTACAGTAGTACAGCCACACACAGTACAGTAGTACAGCCACACACAGTACAGTAGTACAGCCACACACAGTACAGTAGTACAGCCACACACAGTACAGTAGTACAGCCACACACAGTACAGTAGTACAGCCACACACAGTACAGTAGTACAGCCACACACAGTACAGTAGTACAGCCACACACAGTACAGTAGTACAGCCACACACAGTACAGTAGTACAGCCACACACAGTACAGTAGTACAGCCACACACAGTACAGTAGTACAGCCACACACAGTACAGTAGTACAGCCACACACAGTACAGTAGTACAGCCACACACAGTACAGTAGTACAGCCACACACAGTACAGTAGTACAGCCACACACAGTACAGTAGTACAGCCACACACAGTACAGTAGTACAGCCACACACAGTACAGTAGTACAGCCACACACAGTACAGTAGTACAGCCACACACAGTACAGTAGTACAGCCACACACAGTACAGTAGTACAGCCACACACAGTACAGTAGTACAGCCACACACAGTACAGTAGTACAGCCACACACAGTACAGTAGTACAGCCACACACAGTACAGTAGTACAGCCACACACAGTACAGTAGTACAGCCACACACAGTACAGTAGTACAGCCACACACAGTACAGTAGTACAGCCACACACAGTACAGTAGTACAGCCACACACAGTACAGTAGTACAGCCACACACAGTACAGTAGTACAGCCACACACAGTACAGTAGTACAGCCACACACAGTACAGTAGTACAGCCACACACAGTACAGTAGTACAGCCACACACAGTACAGTAGTACAGCCACACACAGTACAGTAGTACAGCCACACACAGTACAGTAGTACAGCCACACACAGTACAGTAGTACAGCCACACACAGTACAGTAGTACAGCCACACACAGTACAGTAGTACAGCCACACACAGTACAGTAGTACAGCCACACACAGTACAGTAGTACAGCCACACACAGTACAGTAGTACAGCCACACACAGTACAGTAGTACAGCCACACACAGTACAGTAGTACAGCCACACACAGTACAGTAGTACAGCCACACACAGTACAGTAGTACAGCCACACACAGTACAGTAGTACAGCCACACACAGTACAGTAGTACAGCCACACACAGTACAGTAGTACAGCCACACACAGTACAGTAGTACAGCCACACACAGTACAGTAGTACAGCCACACACAGTACAGTAGTACAGCCACACACAGTACAGTAGTACAGCCACACACAGTACAGTAGTACAGCCACACACAGTACAGTAGTACAGCCACACACAGTACAGTAGTACAGCCACACACAGTACAGTAGTACAGCCACACACAGTACAGTAGTACAGCCACACACAGTACAGCAGTACAGCGGCACACAGTACAGCAGTACAGCGGCACACAGTACAGCAGTACAGCGGCACACAGTACAGTAGTACAGCGGCACACAGTACAGCAGTACAGCGGCACACAGTACAGCAGTACAGCGGCACACAGTACAGTAGTACAGCCACACACAGTACAGCAGTACAGCGGCACACAGTACAGTAGTACAGCGGCACACAGTACAGTAGTACAGCGGCACACAGTACAGTAGTACAGCGGCACACAGTACAGTAGTATAGCGGCACACAGTACAGTAGTACAGCCACACACACAGTACAGCGGCACACAGTACAGTAGTACAGCGGCATACAGCACAGTAGTACAGCGGCACACAGTACAGTAGTACAGCCACACACACAGTACAGCGGCACACAGTACAGCAGTACAGCGGCACACAGTACAGTAGTACAGCCACACACAGTACAGTAGTACAGCGGCACACAGTACAGTAGTACAGCCACACACAGTACAGTAGTACAGCCACACACACAGTACAGCAGTACAGCGGCACACAGTACAGTAGTACAGCGGCACACAGTACAGTAGTACAGCGGCACACAGTACAGCAGTATAGCCTGGCCCCTCTCCCTTGTGTGGCTCAGTATGAGACAGGAACCCTGGCGACTCCCGCTGGGTCCTCCCGCCCTTCAGTGTGCGCGGCTGCCGCAGAGACACACACACACACACACCCGCTCCTGCCACACACTCCCTCCCGCCGACACCCGCTCCTGCCACACTCCCTCCCGCCGACACCCGCTCCTGCCACACTCCCTCCCGCCGGTTCTTGTGTTCCTCCTGGTTGTTTCTTGCTGCGTTATGCATCATTTGGTCTCGCCCAGGGTACACACGCAGGATGAATTGAAGTTCCGGGTGCATGATTTGGGAATATGTGCGCGCTCCGTACAGTGTGATAACGGCGTTTAAACGGTCATTTCGGTAAACAGGAGGGTGGCGACGGGTCTGTAGGCTGTGGCCGAACGGTGAATTACAGTGTAGTGAAGGTGTGTCCCCAGTGAACTAGAGTGTAGTGAAGGTGTGTCCCAGTTACTTAGCGTGTAGTGAAGGTGTGCCCCAGTGAACTAGAGTGTAGTGGTATGCCCCCAGTGAACTAGAGTGTAGTGGTGTGCCCCAGTGAACTAGAGTGTAGTGGTGTGCCCCAGTGAACTAGAGTGTAGTGGTGTGCCCCAGTGAACTTGAGTGTAGTGAAGGTGTGTCCCAGTGAATTAGAGCTGTGCATGAGCAGGCACAGCACCCCCGCTGTGTCCCCCCTCCTCCCCCCCGTCCTTGCTGTGCATGAGCAGGCACAGCACCCCCGCTGTGTCCCTCCTCCCCCCCGTCCTTGCTGTGCATGAGCAGGCACAGCACCCTCGCTGTGTCCCTCCTCCCCCCCGTCCTTGCTGTGCATGAGCAGGCACAGCACCGCTAGTGATGTGTGCATGATTTGGACGACTTCCCTCACAGCCCGCGTCTGAACGCCCTTCAGGTACCAAGGCCTCGCTTGCGTCCCTGTCTGAACGCCCTTCAGGTACCGGGGCCTCGCTTGTGTCCCCGTCTGAACGCCCTTCAGGTACCGGGGCCCTCGCCTGGTTCCCCGTTCCCGGTCCTTTGTGCGAGAGGAGGGAACTGAGAGCAGTGTTTTGCGAGAGCAAGGCTCCTCCTCATTTATCACCCACTGTGCCACTGAGAGTGGTATGCTATCACCCACTGTGCCACTGAGAGTGGTATACTGTCACCCACTGTGCCACTGAGAGTGAAGTGAAAGTTGGCCTAGTGCGTTCAAAAGGTGTTGCCGACGAAAGTGTCTCTTGCTGGGGGGTTCTGCCAGGCGCCCCGGCCTCCTGCCTCACACTGCCTTATCTTATATCGAGGTGTCGTATCCCCTGGTAGCACGCCCTCCCACGCCTTGCCAGCGTCACGCACGCCCTCTGGTAGAGCGGCGTTACAGAGACTTTTAAGTGGGTAACGCCACCGCACGAGTGTGGTGGACCCAGATCTACCACCACTACCACCACCACCACCTGTTGCCCGCGTGACAACACACTGGTGGTGTGAGTGTGTGGGGGTGACGCCTCCAACAACCCCACCATGGCCACTCTAGTCCAGGTGAGTTACTGTTGTACCTCCACCCTCACCTGCTGCCTCGCCACCACCAGCCCTCACCTGCTACCTCGCCACCACCAGCCCTCACCTGCTACCTCGCCACCACCAGCCCTCACCTGTCGCTGGAAGTTAAACCCCCCCCCCTCACCTCACCTCTCACTTATACATCCTGCCCTCACGTCTCACTAACACCTCCAGCCTTCGCTTCCTGCTGGTATGTCCAGCCCTCACCTGGTACCAGCAGCCCTCACCAGTCACTGTCACCCCAGCCCTCACGTGTCACATCCCCAGCAGAAGTACAGTAGGTGAGGGAGGGCTGGACCAGAGCTGATGTATTATGGAGTTGGTGTTGTAGACTGTACCTGAGCTGTATTCATGTATCCGGGGCTGTGTTAGCCTCATTACCTCACTGATGTAAACTGTAACCACGTCACCCTGTATCTGTATCAACAATACAGTCAAGTTCGTCGATGTTTCTGTAACATGTTACTGTAGCCATATCATGTGTTGTGCTGAATACAGTCAAGTGATCAGATCCGTGAATGGGTTTGAGAGAATTTCAATTTTGTAAGTATATCTTAAGTGTAAGTAGACGCAGCATTTCACTGAGGGCATGGTTGAAAGGGTACAGTGTTAGGTGGTGTAGGTGGGGACAAGCCTAGAACCTGCAGTGGGTACAGTGCTAGGTGGTAGGTGTGGGCAAATCTAGAGTCTGTAGTGGGTACAGTACGTCAACATTACAGGGCAGCTGGTGGACCCAGGGAACCAGAGGTGGGAGGTGTGGGTACAGTAAATACATGGTACATGATAATGTTGCCTGGACAATGTGGGGTGTAGCATGAGTGTAGCGGTTCTCTTGGTGTGTGTGTGTGTGTGTGTGTGTGTGTGTGTGTGTGTGAGGGTGGGACATGTGGGGCGCGCGGGGAGGTGTCCTTGGTGGACCGCTGCGTGTTGTGGGGGTGGAGACTGGGGGGGGTGTGGGTGAGGAGGGGTGTTATAACAACAACAACAGGTGGTGCACCACCTCCTCCACCTCCTCCCTAACTCCACTGACGCAGCCACCTCGCTGGTGACCTCGCCTGACCCACCCACCCCATGACCTGCAGCAAAGCCTTCCTAGTACTTCCCCCATGACTTGCGCTAGCACCACCCTGGCACCACCCCATGACCTACACCTGCACCACCCTGGCACCACCCCATGACCTACACCAGCACCACCCTGGCACCACCCCATGACCTACACCTGCACCACCCTGGCACCACCCCATGACCTACACCAGCACCACCCCATGACCTACGCCAGCACCACCCTGGCACCACCCCATGACCTACGCCAGCACCACCCTGGCACCACCCCATGACCTACACCAGCACCACCCTGGCACCACCCCATGACCTAACCAGCACCACCCTGGCACCACCCCATGACCTACACCAGCACCACCCTGGCACCACCCCATGAACCTGCCCAGCCATCGTGTGCCCACATGCATACGTCAACAAGACACAGTCTCCCAGCCATACATGACCCCGTACGTGGGTTGACTGGATCTGGGTACGACTCCCTCCCTCCTACAGCCAGACACACTTGGCGGGGCGGCTGTGGGTGGAGGATGGCCTCCCTCCTGCAGCCAGACGCACCTGGCGGGGCGGCTGTGGGTGGAGGATGGCCTCCCTCCTGCAGCCAGACACACCCGGTGGGGCGGCTGTGGGTGGAGGATGGCCTCCCTCCTGGTGTGCCTCCCCCACAGCTGCAGTACACGACCCCAGCGCTGGAGGATCAGCTGCAAGGAGGCCCTCGGGGAGCGGATGGGTGTGTGTTGCTCGAAGGAGACGGTGGTGTTGCCGTGGTCTGTGCCGGGGGGTAGTGGCTGTACAACAGAAGGGTTCGCCATCACCAAAGACCCCCCCGCCCCCCCATCTTGAGGCTGGGGTGGTAGCAGAAGGCCTGGTGGTTCGAGGCCCGGCTGGGGGCCATGGATGGTCCGGCACTGGGGGCATGCCTGTCACACCCTCTCTTGTCATGTTGGTGTGCGGGTGTCACGCTGTCATCCCTCCTCCTCCTCCTCCTCCTCCTCTTCTTCCTCCTCCTCCTCCTCCTCCTCCTCCTCCTCCTGTGGTGTGTGTCGCCTCCCAAGATCCCGACATGGTCCGCGGGATGGTCCTGACCACTGGTGACCAGGGTACTGGTACGAGGGAAATTAAAGCTGAGGGTTGGTCCGCCTGGTTGGTGGTGGTGGCAGAGTGGTCCGCCTGGTTGGTGGTGGTGGCAGAGTGGTCCGCCTGCCTGCCTGGTGGTGGTGGCAGAGTGGTCCGCTTACCTGGCTGGTGGTGGCAGAGTGGTCCGTCTGCCTAGCTGGCTGGTGGTGGCAGAGTGGTCCGCCTGCCTGCCTGGCTGGTGGTGGTGGCAGAGTGGTCCGCCTGCCTAGGTGGTGGTGGCAGAGTGGTCCGCCTGCCTGCCTGGTTGGTGGTGGCAGAGTGGTCCGTCTGCCTGCCTGGTGGTGGTGGCAGAGTGGTCCGTCTGCCTACCTGGCTGGTGGTGGTGGTGGCAGAGTGGTCCGTCTGCCTGGCTGGTGGTGGTGGCAGAGTGGTCCGTCTGCCTGGCTGGTGGTGGTGGCAGAGTGGTCCGCCTGCCTCGCTGGTGGTGGTGGCAGAGTGGTCCGTCTGCCTGCCTGGTGGTGGTGGCAGAGTGGTCCGTCTGCCTACCTGGCTGGTGGTGGTGGTGGCAGAGTGGTCCGTCTGCCTGGCTGGTGGTGGTGGCAGAGTGGTCCGTCTGCCTGCCTGGCTGGTGGTGGTGGCGGGAAGGTCATTTGGGAAGGTGTGTGACGACCGTTGACCACAACAAGCGGGCCACTGAACCTCCAACACACCACAACGCACCTCACACACCACACTCATCACAACGCACCCCGCACACCACTTACATCACAACGCACCTCACACACCACTTACATCACAACGCACCCCACACACCACTTACATCACAACGCACCCCACACACCACACTCATCACAACGCACCCTTATATACCACACACATCACAACGCACCCCACACACCATACTCATCACAACGCACCTCACACACAACTTACATTACAATGCGCCCCACACCACACTCATCACAACGTACCCCACATACCACACTCATCACAACGCACCCCACACACCGCACTCATCACAACGCACCCTATATACCATACACATCACAACGCACCCCACACACCACACTCATCACAACGCACCCCACACACCACACTCATCACAACGTACCCTACATACCACACATACCGCACACACCATAACGCACCCCACATACCACACACACCACAACGCACCTCACATACCACACACACCACAACGCACCTCACACACCACACTCATCACAACGCACCCCGCATACCATACACACCACAACGCACCCCACATACCACACGCACCACAACGCACCCCACATACCACACACACCACAACGCATCTCACATACCACACACCACAACGCACCTCATATACCACACACCACAACGCACCCCCACATACCACACACACCACAACGCACCTCACACAGCACTTACATCACAACGCACCCCACACCCCACTTACATCGCAACGCACCCCATATACCACACACACCACAACGCACCTCACACACCACACACACCACAACGCACCCCACATACCACACACACCACAACGCACCTCACATACCACACACACACACCACAACGCACCCCACATACCACACACACCACAACGCACCCCACATACCACACACACCACAACGCATCCCACATACCACGCACACCACAACGCACCCCACATGCCACGCACACCACACACCACACATACCACAACACTTCACGCCACAGAACAGCAACGACCCATAACACACCTCAGCACAACACAACACACCACATCATAACACCTCAAAGCAACGACCCACAACACACCACAACATACCAGAAGACCCCACAGCACAACACAACATATCAAACACCCACAACACAACACAACGTACCAGAAGACCCATAACACAACACACAACACAACATACCAGAGCACCCCACATCACAACACAACACAACATACCAGAGCACCCCACAACACACAACATACCAGAGCACCCCACAACACAACACAGCATACCAGAGCACCCCACAACACAACATGCCAGAGCACCCCACAACACAACACAACATACCAGAGCACTCCACAACACACAACATAACATACCAGAGCACCCCGCAACACACAACACAACATACCAGAGCACCCCACAACACACAACACAACATACCAGAGCACCCCACAACACACAACACAACATACCAGAGCACCCCACAACACACAACACAACATACCAGAGCACCCCACAACACAACATACCAGAGCACCCCACAACACACAACATAACATACCAGAGCACCCCACAACACACAACACAACATACCAGAGCACCCCACAACACACAACACAACATACCAGAGCACCCCACAACACAGCACAACATGCCAGAGCACCCCACAACACAACATACCAGAGCACCTCACAACACACAACACAACATACCAGAGCACCTCACAACACACAACACAACATACCGGAGCAACCCACAACACAACACAACATGCCAGAGCACCTCACAACACACAACACAACATACCGGAGCAACCCACAACACAACACAACATGCCAGAGCACCCCACAACACACAACACAACATACCAGAGCACCTCACAACACACAACACAACATACCGGAGCAACCCACAACACAACACAACATGCCAGAGCACCCCACAACACAGCACAACATACCAGAGCACCCCACAGCACAACGTACCAGAGCACCCCACAACACAACACAACATGCCAGAGCACCCCACAACACACAGCACAACATACCAGAGCACCCACAACACAACACAGCATACCAGAAGACCCACAACACAACGCAACATACCAGAGCACCCCACAACATAACACAACATACCAGAGCACCCCACAACACAACACAACATACCAGAAGACCCACAACACAACACAACATACCAGAGCACCCCACAACACACAACACAACATACCAGAGCACATCACAACGCAAAACACAACATCACAACACAAAGCAACACCACCTTCAGGTTTACTTTGTTTACGTAGTTTTATTTATTCTTTAAGAACTGGTTCTGGGTATTACGTACCTAGTACCCTATGTGTCTGTATATTGGCTCCCTAGTACTCTGGGTATTGTTTACCTAGTACTCTAGGTGTTGTGCACCTAGTAGGCTGGATAGTATGTACTTGCTAGTCTGGGAATTGTGTACCTAGTAAACTGGGTATTGTATACCTAATAATCTGGGTATTGTATACTTAGCAGCCTAGGTATTGTATACCTGATAGTGTATCTAGTATCCTAGGTGTTGTATGCCGAGTAGACTATGTATTGTTTACCTTGTAGCTTGGGTAATGTACCAAGTAGTGTGAGTATTGTATACCTGTTAAATTGGGTATTGTACACCATGTAGCCAGGGTTTTGTATACCCAGTAGCCCAGGTATTTTATGCTTAGTAGACTGGGTATTGTATATCTTGTAGTCTGGTTTTTTTTTTTTATCCCTTGTACCCTGGGTGTTGGATATCATCTATCCTGGGTTATAGGTGTGGCTGTCTCCATGTCTGTGGCATGAGTGTGTGGTGGGCGGGTGGCTGGGTGTAAACACTGGTACACAGACATGTAAGGTGACTGTCGTCCTGTGGTTAGGTTCTGGGTCGAGGAGGGACGTCTGGGCTTATGTTGAAGAGGTTATATTCATGTTAGCGGAGTTGTAGTTGTGATTGTGACACGAGTACACAAACACGAGTGATTCACAACACAGTGCTTTACTCGGTAAAGGATAGAGGTGATGAGCTGATACACATGATGCAGGATTGTGATATTAAGTGACAAGTATCACGTGGTGGTGTTGTAGATGCGGGGAGTGTGGCAAGTATTGCCGGATCTCGTGGAGCTTCTGCAGAAGGGAAAGTTGTGCCGAGCTATTGTGTTAGTGGGCGGTTGTCGTTTGTTGTCTGAGATGAAGGAGGTCTTGGGTATAAGCCCCATAGCTTAAGATGCCTTTCGGAACTGATGATGGTCCTGTATATGAGTCCGAGGAAGGGAGGAGGAGGGCCTGTGAAAGACGAGGCAGCACAGACCTCTGCTAGAAAGTTGATCCTTGGGTCACATACCGGATGTTTCCTGATTGAGGTGGCAGCCGTGTGGCCACTCCTTGCCACCGTCAGTTTGGTAATGGCGAAACGAAGGGGGATCCAGTAGATGATAAAGTCCCCCTGGGGGAGTTATACACGCTCGTTCATTAGCAGGAGACCAGGTGAGGCGGGCCTTCTGTCGTGAAGGTCAAAAATGTCCAGATGCTGACCACTGACCTGAGAAGGAAGCCTAGGATGCATGAGGTCATATAAGGTCAATGGTAATTCCTTAATGCGTTGATTGTGGTGGTGAGGTGCGGCGCTGCGTGTGTCATATCATTACGCAACACCCGAGATAGCTGAAGTGTCACGGTGAACCACGAGACACTTCTCCCCAGTGTACTGACGATGTGGAGGGCGGGTGTGGCTGGAGATGGGGAGGGTATGGGAGGGGCGCTTGGTGGTGATGGATGTTGCTGGACTTAGGGACGGTTTAGGAGGAGAGACAAGTGTTGAGGGTGGGGTGTTAAGGGGACAAGAAGCTACGAGGATAATGTGTGTTGGCGGTGTTGACGGGTAGGAAGTGGAGAGGACAGTGTTGTGGGACGGAGGTGTTGAGGGGGCAGGGGCGGGGAGGACAGTGTTAGAGAGGAGGGTGTTATGGGTAGTGTGTGTGTGTGTGTGTGTGTGTGTGTCTGTGTTCCAGCTTCATACTTCCATGCTATGCTATACACACGCCATCTTACTACGTACACTGTATTCCAACCACACGCAGAAGGTGGTCTCTGTGTCGCACCCCTCCAGCTGCTCCTCCTCCTCCTCTTTCTCCTCCTCCTTCTCCTCCTCTTCCTCTTGACCATCACTGTTGTTGACTGATATATATATATATATATATATATATATATATATATATATATATATATATATATATATATATATATATATATATAAAAATTTACTCAAGTGAAGGACATATTGTGGCTGAGAACAGGAGGGTGTGGGGTAGGAAGCTTGGCTCCCGTGTAAAGGGTCGAGATCCTTAACAGGATAATGTGTGGTGATGAGATGTGCCAGCCATGTGTTGCCTTACCCCTTCATGGCCACACACACACACACACACACACACACACACACACACACACACACACACACACACACACACACACACGGAGAAGCTGGTGACCCAACCTGTATCGGCAGAGAGCCCCGACCTGAAGGACACTGCAAAGGGAACGGATGGTCTGCTTGGCAAATGTTAGAATGGCTGTCGATATATAAGGAAATGTCCAGCGAGCTGTTCACCTGCAGTAGCAAAAACTTGAATTTTGCCTTTTTTTTAGGTTCGGTCATCAAATTGGAAGAAGCACAAAGAGCTGGTAGAGAAGGGAAGCAAAGATGGTGCTACAATCCAGAGAGCTGTGTTACACTGAGTGTTTAGGGGACCTTGAATTAGTCCCTACCGGAAGGGAGAAGAGTAGGTAGTGACTTGATCACAACCATTGAAGTGTTCAAATCAGTTGGTTCATGTCAGCCTCCTCGAAGGATGGTGACCCTCAAGGAAGATCTAGGTTGAGAATGTGTTCAGGTGACCCTCGAGAAGCTAACTGAGTGTTCAGGTGACCCTCGAGAAGCTAACTGAGTGTTCAGGTGACCCTCGAGAAGCTAACTGAGTGTTCAAGTGACCCTCGAGAAGCTAACTGAGTGTTCAGGTGACCCTCGAGAAGCTGAGTGTTCAAGTGACCCTCGAGAAGCTAACTGAGTGTTCAGGTGACCCTCGAGAAGCTAACTGAGTGTTCAGGTGACCCTCGAGAAGCTAACTGAGTGTTCAAGTGACCCTCGAGAAGCTAACTGAGTGTTCAGGTGACCCTCGAGAAGATGACTGAGTGTTCAGGTGACCCTCGAGAAGCTAACTGAGTGTTCAGGTGACCCTCGAGAAGCTGACTGAGTGTTCAGGTGACCCTCGAGAAGCTAACTGAGTGTTCAGGTGACCCTCGAGAAGCTAACTGAGTGTTCAGGTGACCCTCGAGAAGCTAAGTGAGTGTTCAGGTGACCCTCGAGAAGCTAAGTGAGTGTTCAGGTGACCCTTGAGAAGCTAAGTGAGTGTTCAGGTGACCCTCGAGAAGCTAACTGAGTGTTCAGGTGACCCTCGAGAAGCTAAGTGAGTGTTCAGGTGACCCTCGAGAAGACGACTTGAGCCCCAGAACTGCCGCCCTTACCCGTGCCGGCCCGTAGTCGCTCACGGGTTTTAGCCAAGGCCCTGGAGTACCCCGTCAGGAGTCTAGCTAAGGGTAGCTGGGTCCAGTGTACGTGAGGAATGAACCTGGGCTGAAGAAAGACATTGGAATATCATCACAGAACACTTCGTCCTTTGGCAAACAGATCAGGGAGGATGTGAGAACAGTTTATAAAAAGAGCATGAACTACGTATATGGGACCTGAATGTTTATATTGGGTTTCATTGCGGACCTGAATGTTTATATTGGGTTTCATTGCGGACCTGAATGTTTATATTGGGTTTCTTTGCGGACCTGAATGTTTATATTGGGTTTCATTGCGGACCTGAATGTTTATATTGGGTTTCATTGCGGACCTGAATGTTTATATTGGGTTTCTTTGCGGACCTGAATGTTTATATTGGGTTTCTTTGCGGACCTGAATGTTTATATTGGGTTTCTTTGCGGACCTGAATGTTTATATTGGGTTTCTTTGCGGACCTGAATGTTTATATTGGGTTTCATTGCTGACCTGAATGTTTATATTGGGTTTCATTGTGGACCTGAATGTTTATATTGGGTTTCTTTGCGGACCTGAATGTTTATATTGGGTTTCTTTGCTGACCTGAATGTTTATGTTGGGTTTCATTGTGGACCTGAATGTTTATATTGGGTTTCATTGTGGACCTGAATGTTTATATTGGGTTTCATTGCTGACCTGAATGTTTATGTTGGGTTTCATTGTGGACCTGAATGTTTATATTGGGTTTCATTGCGGACCTGAATGTTTATATTGGGTTTCTTTGCTGACCTGAATGTTTATGTTGGGTTTTATTGTGGACCTGAATGTTTATATTGGGTTTCATTGTGGACCTGAATGTTTATATTGGGTTTCATTGCGGACCTGTTATATGAAGACGGACACGCAGAGTTTGGAAGGAGTGCAGAAGTGTGTAAACTTGCCAAGTACTGCCACGATATTAATCTATTATAAACACGAGCCATGTAGACGTGGACTCAGCCATCAGGTAACTTAAAACGAAACAGAATATTATTGAAATTGGTCGTTACTTGTCGAATTCCTCCACACCACTAAGTTCATAAACCACTATTGATGTGTTTGGTCTTTCGATGCTGTAATACATCAAGATCTGGTTTGGTGATTTCAGTCGTTTTTGCCCTGAAGTCAGTGCACAGTGAGGCACCAAGCCGGTAAACACGACAGAATTTACTTAAAAATTAAAGCTGTGATGATATGACATTTCTCGTAGTGCAGGAAAACCTCGGAAGCCATTCTTGATATAAAGCAAATATGATGAAGATCCAATGATAAACAATGGAACGTTTGTGGGTTTGTGTAAACGTTTATGTGTGTAGATGGGGTTTGTGTAAACGTTTATGTGTGTAGATGGGGTTTGTGTAAACGTTTCTGTGTGTAAATGGGGTTTGTATAAACGTTTGTGTGTAGATGGGGTTTGTGTAAACGTTGGTGTGTAAACGGGGTTTGTATAAACGTTTGTGTGTAAATGTGGTTTGTGTAAACGTTTCTGTGTGCAAATGGGTCTGTGTAAACATTTCTTTGTGTAAATGGGGTTTGTGGAAACGTTTCTGTGTAAATGGAGTTTGTGTAAACGTTTCTGTGTGTAAATGGGGTTTGTGTAAACGTTTCTGTGTGTAAATGGGGTTTGTGCAAACGTTTCTGTGTGTAAATGGGGTTTTATGTAAACGTTTCTTTGTGTAAATGAGGTTTGTGTAAACGTTTTTTGGTGTAAATCGGGTTTGTGTAAACGTTTCTGTGTGTAAATGGAGTTTGTGTAAACGTTTCTGTGTGTAAATGGGGTTTTGTGTAAACGTTTCTGTGTGTAAATGGGGTTTGTGCAAACGTTTCTGTGTGTAAATGGGGTTTTGTGTAGATGGTCTGGAGGCGAGGCTTTTGGTTGGCGGTGTGCGTGGATCACGTCTGCTGCACCCAGAGATCATGGCAGGCGGTGTTGCCACACACACACATAGGAACCCGAGCTATGGAGGGCCCTCCGCACCGCAGGAGCCCCACGGTAGAAAGAACAGTTGCCAATTATAACATTACAGTCGTGGAAAGAGAAAGCAGTTCTCATTGGACTCCGGAGTCTAGGGCTGTGAACCCGGCTGTCAACATGAAGATTGGAAAGATATTTAGTAAACGGAAGGTATTGGAGACACATAACTGAGACTGGATACACTTGTGGTTAGTTATAGATAAGGGGTAATATTATTTCTGGAGTGTTGCCACATTTTCTCGGTGTGCTAATTTTTTTGTATCGGCCGTGTGAGGTGACGAAGGCTCTTTCCTACTGGAGGGAAAAAGAGATAAAGGTATTTTGATCATAAGATTTTATAAAACTCGACTAACCGATTGACGCATGATAGATTTTTTTTTAAAGTTAGGGGAAAAAAAAGGGACTGCGGGTGGAAACTTGAACAGAAAACGTCGAGAGAGAATTATTACTATTTAATTTCTTATTTGTTTAGTTGAACGTCACTTTAGTGAGGATGTTATGTGTTCAAAGACTATAAAAGTTTTGTGAACAAGGATGGACCAGTGTGTATGTACACACATCAAAAAAATTATCTTCACACAGTGAACGATATGTCTCAGAATGATCACCCCATGAAGGGGTTAGTTATGCCCTCAGATTTCACGTCCTTATGCCACACTTTCAGTCACTATGAAAGCGTAAACATCGTGTTCGAGTTGTGTTTACAATCGACACAAATGTGACTTATCGCTCACTTCCCGTAGATAAGAACAGTTAAACTGCACGGACGTAGGAGGCTGGCAAGGACGTAGGAGGCTGGCACGGACGTAGGAGGCTGGTACGGACGAAAGAGGCTGGTACGGAAGCTGGACTTTGAGGCTGGGGTAAGGGGGAGACTCCTTCCGTAGAGGAAGGACACAGAGGACGCACATCCGAGGAACCTTCTCGAACTGGGTTGTGCTCATGGGGTACCGCAAGGTTCAGTCTTTGGGCCGTTATTCTTCTTGATCTCTGTAGATTCATTGCCAGAAAGGCTGGAATCGCACGTGAATATTTTTGCGTATGATGCCGTGGTCATGAGGGAAGTATAGAGTCACAAGGGGCCTATATCACCTGACGAAGGAACGAAGACAAGCTCCATAGACGGTGTGTTGCGTGGTCAGTGGAGTTCAACAGAGGGTAGTGTGCAGTGTAATGAGGATGGAACATAGAGAAAAGTACTTGGACGTGGTTACAATCTTGCAGTTAATGACATACATTATGAATGTGAAAAGGGACTTGCGAGTCGACATTTGACTGAAATGGTTACTAGAAAACGTAAATTGAGAATTAGAAAGGTGATATCTATCTTGTGGCAAATATAAGGACTTTGCACTTGGGTAAGATGATGTTATGGAAGCTCTGTACAACGTGTGTTTGACCCAAACTAGAGGGTACTTTTCAGAATGGAACGCCGCGCTAAAGGAAGCAAATAAGAGTGATAGAGAAGATGCAGGGGAAGCAGACAAAGATGGTTCCTGAAATATGAGAGCTGAGGAACATGGAGGCCTATCATGGAAGAGAGGAGTAAGGGGAGAGTTGATCTCAACCTCTAAGTTTGTTAACCGGTTTGATGATGTCGACAGTAAGCATTTCTTCGAGATATACAGAGAAAGAACGTCCAGAAACCTTAACAAGACGCTAATGAAGAGAGATGTAAAGAAGTCATGGGTGGGTGGAGTACGGCACATGATGACACTGAGTGGTGACATCATACGAAAGTTTGAGAAGTTGTTTGTTGGTGGAAAAAGTTCAAGAGATGATGGGGGAGGCCTGTGAGTGTACACCTCCCTCCCCATAGTGAAAGAAATAGGTGATTACACACACGCAAGTACTCCACCCTCCCTCTATTTGATTCACATCATTTCCGCTGGTATGATGATAACAATGTTGTATGTTACCGCCATTTCCCATTCGTAATATCCCGGTTTTGTGGGGTTAAACTTCATTTGCCGTTTATCCAATCACTGAGGCATGTTGCATTCTTTCCACTTTTTCGCTTCCGTCATGAAACATATTGGGACATGATTCATCTAGCATGTCAGTTACATAGAAATAGTAGTGGTCCCAGCACTGAACCATGGGGTACCCTACCTGTCATCTTCGCATGGCTGAAAAATGCACTATTGCGTTAGAGATCTCTTTATTCTAATTCGCTGGGTATTTGCCATGCACGATCCATTGGGCAAACTAGCGACCCATCTTCATGTAGTGCAGCTATCACTCCCTCACCATCGTCTCCTCTGACGCCAGACCGGAAACCTAGCTTCCACATTGGACAGCGTCAAAGGCTTTCCGGCAATTTGAAAATTACACTTACTACACTCACATAATTTTTTTTTTCCTCAGAAGTTGTTTTCTTTGTAGCAAGATTCTGAGAGACTTGTCTCATATGATCTCCTTCTGAGAACATGTTATCTGGCACTTAGGCGGCTTCCGCTAGCGAAGAAGTCATCTGTACATTTCCTAACTGTCTGTCCAAACGTCTCCCAGACCACACGTATGAATGACAGTGTCTAGTTGGCGTTTACGTCTCACTTTCTTAATACCATTACTAAATCAACCCCCGTCCATTCTTTGGGAGAGATATTGTCAGTGACATGAGATGTGAACCAACATAGTTTCATTCATGCCATGGTTGTGGGTGAGTTGTTGAGTAAAGGTTATGATAAGATGTTGTATTCTTTTCTAACAAGTTTTTTTTGCTGAATTTTGTGTTATGGTCTTCGGCTGATGTGTCATTATAGCACTCGGCATATTGTTTACTATTGACGTTGTTTACTGTTGACGTCATCAAACCACTTCCCAAACTTTATGGTTCTGACCTGTAAATCCCTCCTTACTCTTCTCTCTTCCATGGTGATGAAATTAATGGCCTCTTAACCTCACGCTATTGCACTTCTCTGGTACCTTCTTCCTCTGGACCTTCTCTACGAGCTCTTTGTGCTTCTTCAGCCGCGGTGGCACAACTTGAGAGGCAATAGTCTAGCGTTGGCCTTATGTAGGATATGAAGAGCTGGTTGAAGGTTTCCTCCTCCCTGTATTTGGAAGCTGTTCCAATATTTACCAGCGAAAATATATTTTCCTCTTTCACCCTTCCAATGTGGGACTCTGGCACAGTCTGGGGACGCTGTCAACTCTCACTCTGTGTGTGTGTGTGGGTGGGTGGGTGTGTGTAGTTCGGGAGTGTATCAGTTGTGTACAGTGGTGGTGATTGGATGTGTGTTGTGCAGTACCCGCGTGCCATATGCTACCGTCATCATCAGGTGGCGTCGCCACCTACGTAGCGCCTTCCTCACACACACACACACACACACACACACACACACACACACACGTGGCCACGTAACATCAGACAAACTGTGTTGCTCCTTTCTACCCACACTTTCAGATCCTGTTCCTTGCCATGGAACAGGATCCTCCCGGAGCACGAGTCACGCTGTGATGATGATGATGATGATGATAGTGATGATGATGATAGTGATGATGATGATGATAGTGATGATAATGATGATGATAGTGATGATAATGATGATGAGTTGTGGTTAATGTGGTATACTTCAAGAACTAGTGGTGTGACAGGGGGAAGGGGGTTGAGGGGGGGTTTAGGAACCCCCTCCATAGAACCAGTGTTGGCTAGGCAGCATGACCCTGACCTGGGTGTAGTGTTACGGTGTTATCCGTTATGCTAGCGCTGTTACGGGACGTCACGCCATCGTGTACACACAGGCAGCCAGGCGTCATAGCCATAGTGCCCCCAGCACACCTCCCCCAGCTTGTGCCCCCAGCACACCTCTCCCAGCTTGTGCCCCCAGCACACCTCCCCCAGCTTGTGCCCCCAGCACACCTCCCCCAGCCTGTGCCCCCAGCACACCTCTCCCAGCTTGTGCCCCCAGCACACCTCCCCCAGCTTGTGCCCCCAGCACACCTCCCCCAGCTTGCGTCTCTCTGATGCCTGGGTGTTCCAGGACTGGACATATCGTCTGGTCTGAACCACATTTAAATGGGCTTTCGTGGTGTAGTGGTCAGCGTCCCCGACTGTGACCCATTCAGGGGCCGCCCGGGGTCGAGCGCATAGGTTCGAATCCTGATTGCGAAAGCCGGTCCACAGTCAACGCAGCTGTTCATCCTTCCTTAAGGGTTGGTCGATAAACTGGATACCTGGTTTTAGGCTAGCATATATATATATATATATATATATATATATATATATATATATATATATATATATATATATATATATATATATATATATATATATATATATATATATATAAGAAAGAGGTTAAGAGGCAGGACTGGAGATCAAAACATCCGTTACCAGGAAACATGTTTGACATTCTTATTAGTCATAGTTTTAATTAAGTGAACTTTGTGACGAAATGTCAGGATATACGTCGTCTCTTCCTCCTCACTCTGTCCAGTGTGGAGACTGTCAAGTTGTACGTCTGTCCTCCTCACCTGTCTAATATATAGAGACAGGAGAGTGATGGTGTAACGTGCAGTGCTGGAGCGAGCGTCACAAGGAGCCTAGGCGAGTGTTCCATGTTGGTGTTGGGTGATGAACTGCCACAGTGCACCAGGGTACTTGTGTCCTGCCTGGCCTCTCTCCCACCCGTCCCCCTGCCGGGTCAGGAGGCCCTCCCTGTCTCATCCCAGTCCCACCCGTCCCCCTGCCGGGTCAGGAGGCGCTCCCTACTTCATCCTAGTCCCACCCGTCCCCCTGCCGGGTCAGGAGGCCCTGCCAGCATCAATCCGTCCCACCTGTCCCCCTGCCGGGTCAGGAGGCCCTCCCTGTCTCATCCCAGTCCCACTTGTCCCCCTGCCGGGTCAGAAGGCCCTCCCTGCCTCCTCCCAGTCCCACCCGTCCCCCTGCCGGGCCAGGAGGCTCTCCCTGCCTCATCCCAGTCCCACCCATCCCCCTGCCGGGTCAGAAGGCCCTCCCTGCCTCCTCCCAGTCCCACCCGTCCCCCTGCCGGGTCAGGAGGCCGCCCTCTCCCTGCCTCACCCCAGTCCCGTCCCACCTCACACACACTCACTCACTCACTCACTGAGGTATTCTCAACAGCGACTCCAGACGCCGGTCGTCAGGTTGAAGACTCGGGGAGAGTGGGAGTGAGGCCTTGGCTGGGGTTGTCCGCCAGGGACGCCTCGCGTGAGTACACAGTTGGTGGTAGCCGGGGGCGGCAAGCCCTCCTCCTGCCTGGGGTACACAGACTTTGCGACGGTGACAGTGGTGAAGCGGTGCCATGTCTGCGAGACGCGTTGGCCGTCGTCTGTGACGCTCGTTCCGTCAGGAGTGTGGAGGGTGAGGAGCGGAGTGTGTCATAACAGTGTGTGTGGCGGGCGTGGTTATGAGGGTGTGGCCTGGCGAGGGCGGTGGTGGTGGTGGCGGCCGGGTGCGCCTGCCCTACACCCGCCTGCAGGACCGGATGTATGAGGACACCCACTCGGAGGGCGTCGTGAGGTGTGAGGTGCTGGTAGATGTAGGGTTGGAGGTGGTGCCCGAGCCGTGTGCTACCACACCTCCCCTCCACGACCATCTGGCAAGCCGGGACGACCACACCCTCTGGTACAACGGGCCAGACCTCACAGCTGGTCGTGTGGTCGTGCAGAAGAAGTCGTCCACCACTCCTGTGGCAAGATGCGCCTCGTTGTCTGAGGGTGTGGTACGACCTCTGCCCCACGCCCCACCCAACACCTACCTCGGGTTCATATCACATGTAAGTTGACGGCGATGCAGGGGCATGTTTATGACATGGGATGCTCCCCCTGTCATCACATGGGAGTCTTCCCCTGTCATCACATGGGATGCTCCCCCTGTCATCACATGGGATACTCCCTCTGTCATCACATGGGAGTCTTCCCCTGTCATCACATGGGAGTCTCCCCCTGTCATCACATGGTAGTCTTCCCCCTGTCATCACATGGGAGTCTTCCCCTGTCATCACATGGGAGTCTCCCCCTGTCATCGCGTGGGAGTCTCCCCCCGTCATCACATGGGAGTGCAGGGGGAGGAACCTCCTGCTGGAGGAGGAGGTAGTGCAGGAGGAGGAACCTCCTGCTGGAGGAGGAGGTAGTGCAGGAGGAGGAACCTCCTGCTGGAGGAGGAGGTAGTGCAGGAGGAGGAACCTCCTGCTGGAGGAGGAGGTAGTGCAGGGTGAGGAACCTCCTGCTGGGGGAGGAGATAGTGCAGGGAGAGCAACCTCCTGCTGGAGGAGGAGGTAGTGCAGGGAGAGCAACCTCCTGCTGGGGGAGGAGATAGTGCAGGGGGAGGAACCTCCTGCTGGAGGAGGAGATAGTGCAGGGAGAGCAACCTCCTGCTAGGGGAGGAGGTAGTGCAGGGAGAGGAACCTCCTGCTGGAGGAGGAGGTAGTGCAGGGAGAGGAACCTCCTGCTGGGGGAGGAGGTAGTGCAGGGAGAGGCACCTCCTGCTGGGGGAGGAGATAGTGCAGGGAGAGGCACCTCCTGCTGGGGGAGGAGGTACTCTCACAATACACAGGTGTTACTGTGATGGATACAACCCTGGGAGGGAGGGTGACGTAGGACACGTATATGGCCGTCACAGTGACGCGTTACATCCCCCGGCAAACGACCAGGACCACGACCGTAACACACACACACACACACACACACACACGTCACCAGTAATCAACACTTACGTAAATATCTTGTTGTTAATAACTGACCAGAATATTTATGAGTTGATATCCGGGAAGATGACTGGTCTGTGACCCCGCGGGGGAGGGAGACAGGTGCATGACGTCATGAGGCAGACAGGCCGCCCCCCCAAATGAAAGTAATGATTTGCGTTTACTTTCATAACTTTTTACTTTCTGTTTCGTCCTACGTAAAGTACCACTCATGAACAGGTCGTGTTCTTCCTCGTGTGCTGGTCGGGCTCATGAACAGGTCGTGTTCTTCCTCGTGTGCTGGTCGGGCTCATGAACAGGTCGTGTTCTTCCTCGTGTGCAGGTCGTGTTCTTCCTTGTGTGGTGGTCGTGCTCGTGAACAGGTCGTGTTCTTCCTCGTGTGCAGGTCGTGTTCTTCCTCTTGTGCTGGTGGTGCTCATGAACAGGTCGTGTTCTTCCTCGTGTGCAGGTCGTGCTCATGAACCGGTCGTGTTCTTCCTCATGTGCTGGTCGTGCTCATGAACAGGTCGTGTTCTGCCTCGTGTGCTGGTCGTGCTAATGAACAGGTCGTGTTCTTCCTCTTGTGCTGGTCGTGCTCATGAACAGGTCGTGTTCTTCCTTGGTGTTGGTCGGGCTCATGAACAGGTCGTGTTCTTCCTCGTGTGCTGGTCGTGCTCATGAACAGGTCGTGTTCTTCCTCGTGTGCTGGTCGTGCTCATGAACAGGTCGTGTTCTGCCTCGTGTGCTGGTCGTGCTCATGAACAGGTCGTGTTCTGCCTTATTTGTGGGTCGTTCTCATGAACAAAAGGTGAGTTGCCTTGATAGTGGGTCGTGCTCCAGGTCAGGTGATGTCCTGCCTCATGTATGGTCGTACTCATGGCCAGGTGATGTCTTGTCTCATGTGTGGGTCGTACTCATGGTCAGGTGATGTCCTGTCTCATGTGTAGTCGTACTCATGGCCAGGTGGTGTGCTGCCTCATGTATGGTCGTACTCATCGCCAGGTGGTGTGCTGCCTCATGTATGGTCGTACTCATGACCAGGTGGTGTGCTGCCTCATGTATGGTCGTACTCATCGCCAGGTGGTGTGCTGCCTCATGTATGGTCGTACTCATGGCCAGGTGGTGTGCTGCCTCATGTATGGTCGTACTCATGGCCAGGTGGTGTGCTGCCTCATGTATGGTCGTACTCATGGCCAGGTGGTGTGCTGCCTCATGTATGGTCGTACTCATGACCAGGTGGTGTGCTGCCTCATGTATGGTCGTACTCATGGCCAGGTGGTGTGCTGCCTCATGTATGGTCGTACTCATGGCCAGGTGGTGTGCTGCCTCATATATGGTCGTACTCATGGCCAGGTGGTGTGCTGCCTCATGTATGGTCGTACTCATGGCCAGGTGGTGTGCTGCCTCATGTATGGTCGTACTCATGGCCAGGTGGTGTGGTCAGCTCAGTGTCTGTCACCAGGTGAGTGTCTGTCAGCTGGGCTCGCCAGGTAAGACATATCCCGCCAATCATCATACCTTCAACATTTTCCTTCAATAAATAATGATTCCAATTTTATTTATGTTTATGGTAATGTCTGGTCGAAGGTTCCGGCCTCAGAGAGGTGGAGGGAGGCGTCGCCTTAACATTTTGTGCATCCTTGACGCAGCCAACTGTTTGGTGACGCAGCCAAGTGTTGTGAACTGTAGGAAAAAATAGGAAAATGCGCACGCGCGCACACACACACGCACACACACGCACACACACACACACACACACACACACACACACACACACACACACACACACACACACACCACACACACACACACACCGAGTGTAGAGAGTGTAAAACTCCCCACACTGTACAAACTAGTAATTACTGTGCGAACGAGTAATTATCGTACGAACGAGTAATTACTCACATTTTGAGTACCAAGTATAACCCATATTAAGCTCCTGAACCTGCAGATGTTGAGTGAGACTTGTAAGCTTTGCAAGGAAACGTGGCAGATTAGAGTGCAACTTCTAGTGAAAGGGCATAGAAAATGGAATAGTTTCCCCCAAGCGTTGGAAGGGGAACGTTTTCTCTGAAGTCCCGTTCTCTATGAAAGCCTGCTGCCGTTGGTGTGTGGCCGGGGGTCCCTGTAGATCAGTCTCTATCTATCTATCTATCTATCTATCTATCTATCTATCTGTCTATCTATCTATCTATCTATCTATCTGTCTGTCTGTCTGTCTGTCTGTCTGTCTGTCTGTCTGACGACCCTTCTCTCTGGGTGCCTCCTTAACAGGCCACTGGCAGAGGGGTAAGTCTAGTCTTGTGTTCCTTTTGACTTCTACCTAATATGTCTACCTAATGTTTTCTACCGCCTACTTCTACCTAATATGTCTACCTAATGTTTTCTACCGCCTACTTCTACCTAATGTGTCTACCTAATGTTTTCTACCGCCTACTTCTACCTAATATGTCTACCTAATGTTTTCTACCGCCTACTTCTACCTAATATATCTACCTAATGTTTCTACCGCCTACTTCTACCTAATATGTCTACCTAATGTTTTCTACCACCTACTTCTACCTAATATGTCTACTTAATGTTTCTACTGACAACTACCAAATATATCTACCTAATATTCCTGACTAATGTTCCAACCTACGACTTCTACCTAATGTTCCTACCTACTACTACTACCTAATGTTCCTACCTACTACTACTACCTAATGTTCCTACCTACTACTACTACTACCTAATGTTCCTACCTACTACTACTACTACCTAATGTTCCTACCTACTACTTCTACCTAATGTTCCTACCTACTACTACTACTACCTAATGTTCCTACCTACTACTTCTACCTAATGTTCCTACCTACTACTACTACTACCTAATGTTCCTACCTACTACTTCTACCTAATGTTCCTACCTACTACTACTACTGCCTAATGATCCTACCTACTACTACTACATAATGTTCCTACCTACTACTACTACTACTACCTAATGTTCCAACCTACTTCTTCTACCTAATGTTCCTACCTACTACTACTACTTAATGTTCCTACCTACTACTACTATTACCTAATGTTCCTACCTACTACTACTACTACCTAATGTTCCTACCTACTACTACCTAATGTTCCTACCTACTACTACTACTGCCTAATGATCCTACCTACTACTACTACCTAATGTTCCTACCTACTACTGCTACTACTACCTAATGTTCCAACCTACTTCTTCTACCTAATGTTCCTACCTACTACTACTACTTAATGTTCCTACCTACTACTACTATTACCTAATGTTCCTACCTACTACTACTACTACCTAATGTTCCTACCTACTACTACTACTACTTAATGTTCCTACCTACAACCACTACTACCTAATGTTCGTACCTACTACTACTACTACTACCACCTAATGTTCCAACCTACTACTTCTACCTAATGCTCCTACCTATTACTACTACCTAATGTTCCTACCTACTACTACTACTACCTAATGTTCCTACCTGCTACTACTACCTAATGTTCCTACCTACTACTACTACCTAATGTTCCTACCTACTACTACTACTTCTACCTAATGTTCCTACCTACTACTACTACCTAATGCTCCTACCTATTACTATTAAATGTTCCTACCTACTACTACTACGTAATGTTCCTACCTACTACTACTATCTAATGTTCCTACCTACTAGTACTACCAAATGTTTCTACCTACTACAACTACCAAATGTTCCTACCTACTACTACTACCTAATGTTCCTACCTACTACAACTACCTAATGTTCCTACCTACTACTGCTACGTAATGGTCCTACCTACTACAACTACCTAATGTTCCTACCTACTGCTGCTACGTAATGTTCCTACCTACTACTGCTACGTAGTGTTCCTACCTACTACTACTACTACCTAATATTCCTACCTACTAGTACTACCAAATGTTTCTACCTACTACAACTACCAAATGTTCCTACCCACTACTGCTCCCTAATGTTCCTACCTACTACTACTACTACCTAATGTTCCTACCTACTACTACTACCTAATGTTCCAACCTACTACAACTATCAAATGTTCCTACCCACTACTGCTCCCTAATGTTCCTACCTACTACTACTACTACCTAATGTTCCTACCTACTACTACTACCTAATGTTCCTACCTACTACTACTACCTAATGTTCCTACCTACTACTACTACTACCTAATGTTCTTACCTACTACTACTACCTAATGTTCCTACCTACTACTACTACTACCTAATGTTCCTACCTACTACTACTACTACCTAATGTTCCTACCTACTACTACAATTAATGTTCCTACCTACTACTACTACCTAATGTTCCTACCTACTACTACTATTACTACCTAATGTTCCTACCTACTACTACAATTAATGTTCCAACCTACTACTACTACCTAATGTTCCTACCTACCACTACTACTACCTAATGTTCCTACCTACTACTACTACTACCTAATGTTCCTACCTACTACTACAATTAATGTTCCAACCTACTACTACTACCTAATGTTCCTACCTACTACTACAATTAATGTTCCAACCTACTACTACTACCTAATGTTCCTACCTACTACTATACTACCTAATGTTCCTACCTACTACTACTACTACCTAATGTTCCTACCTACTACTACAATTAATGTTCCAACCTACTACTACTACCTAATGTTCCTACCTACTACTACAATTAATGTTCCAACCTACTACTACTACCTAATGTTCCTACCTACTACTATACTACCTAATGTTCCTACCTACTACTACTACTACCTAATGTTCCTACCTACTACTACAATTAATGTTCCAACCTACTACTACTACCTAATGTTCCTACCTACTACTATACTACCTAATGTTCCTACCTACTACTACTACTACCTAATGTTCCTACCTACTACTATACTACCTAATGTTCCTACCTACTACTACTACTACCTAATGTTCCTACCTACTACTACAATTAATGTTCCAACCTACTACTACTACCTAATGTTCCTACCTACTACTACTACTACCTAATGTTCCTACCTACTACTACTACTACCTAATGTTCCTACCTACTACTACAATTAATGTTCCAACCTACTACTACTACCTAATGTTCCTACCTACTACTACAATTAATGTTCCAACCTACTACTACTACCTAATGTTCCTACCTACTACTATACTACCTAATGTTCCTACCTACTACTACTACTACCTAATGTTCCTACCTACTACTACAATTAATGTTCCAACCTACTACTACTACCTAATGTTCCTACCTACTACTACAATTAATGTTCCAACCTACTACTACTACCTAATGTTCCTACCTACTACTATACTACCTAATGTTCCTACCTACTACTACTACCTAATGTTGCTCTTACCATTTCGCCAAAAGCAGGGTAGCGCATAGTGCTCACTGCAGGAAAATCTAGTGCTACTCATAATGAGTTGTGTGAGTTACTCATAATGAGCTGTGAGTTACTCACATTGAGCTGTGTGTGTTACTTATAATGAGCTGTGCGAGATACTCATAATGAGTTTGTGTGAGTTACCCAATGAGTTGTGTGTTACTCAATATGAGTTGTGTAAGTTACTCATAATGAGCTGTGTGAGTTACTCCTACTGAGCTGTATGTGAGTCAAATGTTGCCAAGTGTTATGGTGTGAGAAGGAGATATTATATAGGTCAGAGGAGTGTGTGTGGAACTTGACATCCACTGAAGTGTTGGCTGGCTCACGACGCAGGCGCCAACCAACCCCCTCCTCCCCTCCTGAGCCCCCAGGCTGGTCGTGATGGTAGAGTACTTCCCTCTGGTCGATGGCTGTCTACCAGCTCCTTACCTACGTAGTGTTAAATGCAGTAATTATCAATTATTTAACCTCATGTTAAGATCTATTTTTATTACGACCAGTAATGAGGTGTTAAATGATGTAACAATTACTGATTTATGTTAAATTTGTGGCGTAGATGGTCGACAGTGTTTAAATTTAAGTTTCGGTAGTTAGAAATATGATAAATGTTTTTTCTTTTGTTAAGTGGAATGTTAAAATAGTGTTGTGTTTAAGATTATGAGTAGATAGATAGATTATAATAATGTTGATTTGTGTTGAAAATTACAATCAAATACACAGAATATGATAATGTTAATCATGTATATTTGTGTTGAAAATTACGAGCAGATATATATATGTATATATATATATATATATATATATATATATATATATATATATATATATATATATATATATATATATATATATATATATTTTTTTTTTTTTTTTTTTTTTTTTTATACTTTGTCGCTGTCTCCCGCGTTTGCGAGGTAGCGCAAGGAAACAGACGAAAGAAATGGCCCAACCCCCCCCCCCATACACATGTACATACACACGTCCACACACGCAAATATACATACCTACACAGCTTTCCATGGTTTACCCCAGACGCTTCACATGCCTTGATTCAATCCACTGACAGCACGTCAACCCCTGTATACCACATCGCTCCAATTCACTCTATTCCTTGCCCTCCTTTCACCCTCCTGCATGTTCAGGCCCCGATCACACAAAATCTTTTTCACTCCATCTTTCCACCTCCAATTTGGTCTCCCTCTTCTCCTCGTTCCCTCCACCTCCGACACATATATCCTCTTGGTCAATCTTTCCTCACTCATTCTCTCCATGTGCCCAAACCATTTCAAAACACCCTCTTCTGCTCTCTCAACCACGCTCTTTTTATTTCCACACATCTCTCTTACCCTTACGTTACTTACTCGATCAAACCACCTCACACCACACATTGTCCTCAAACATCTCATTTCCAGCACATCCATCCTCCTGCGCACAACTCTATCCATAGCCCACGCCTCGCAACCATACAGCATTGTTGGAACCACTATTCCTTCAAACATACCCATTTTTGCTTTCCGAGATAATGTTCTCGACTTCCACACATTTTTCAAGGCTCCCAAAATTTTCGCCCCCTCCCCCACCCTATGATCCACTTCCGCTTCCATGGTTCCATCTGGGAGTGGATATATATATATATATATATATATATATATATATATATATATATATATATATATATATATATATATATATAATGGTGATGTTAATTTGATTGATGGTTGGATTGGAGTGAGTAGCGATGTTAATGAACGTGTAGTTGTGATGTTAATGAACGTGTTGTTTCTTGTGATGTTAATTAACGTGTTGTTGTTGTTGTTGTGCGTATTCCAGATCCTGCGCGACCTGCGCCAGGGGCTCCTGCGCACTGAGCGACCCCTCCGGGAGACGGCCATCTTCTACACCAAAGGTACACCATACCAAGGTACATATTGACCTCCCTCATGTCTCTCATATTGACCTCCCTTATGTCTCTCATGCTGACCTCCCTCATGTCTCTCATGCTTACCTCCCTCATGTCTCTCATGCTTACCTCCCTCATGTCTCTCATATTGACCTCCCTCATGTCTCTCATGCTTACCTCCCTCATGTCTCTCATATTGACCTCCCTCATGTCACTCATACTGACCTCCCTCATGTCTCATGCATGCCCACCTCACGCGAGCCTTCCTCATGTCTCTCATATTGACCTCCCTCATGTCTCTCATATTGACCTCCCTCATGTCTCTCATATTGACCTCCCTCATGTCTCTCATATTGACCTCCCTCATGTCTCTCATACTGACCTCCCTCATGTCTCTCATATTGACCTCCCTCATGTCTCTCATACTGACCTCCCTCATGTCTCTCATATTGACCTCCCTCATGTCTCTCATACTGACCTCCCTCATGTCTCATGCATGCCCACCTCACGCGAGCCTTCCTCATGTCTCTCATACTTACCTCCCTCATGTCTCTCATACTTCCCTCATGTGTCTTATACTTATCTCCCTCATGTATCTCATACTTACATCCCTCATGTCTCTCATACTTATCTCCCTCGTGTCTCTCATACTTCCCTCATTTCTCTCGTGCTTACTTCCCTCATTTGTCTCATACTTACCTCCCTCATGTCTCATACTTACGTCCCTCATGTGTCTCATACTTACCTCCCTCATGTGTCTCATACTTACATCCCTCATGTCTCTCATACTTACATCCCTCATGTATCTCATACTTCCGTCCCTAATGTCTCTCATACTTACGTCCCTCATGTCTCTCATACTTACTTCCCTCATGTGTCACATACATCCCTCATGTCTCTCATACTTATGTCCCTCATGTCTCTCATACTTATCTCCCTCATGTCTCTCATCCTTACTTCCCTCATGTCTCTCATACTTACATCCCTCATGTCTCTCATGCTTACCTCCCTCATGTCTCTCATACCTCCCTGATGTCTTTCATACTTACATCCCTCATGTCTCTCATACTTACCTCCCTCATGTCTCTCATACTTATCTCTCTCATGTCTCATACTTCCTCATGTCTCTCATGCTTACTTCCCTCATGTCTCTCATACTTACCTCCCTCATGTCTCTCATACTTATCTCCCTCATGTCTCATACTTACTTCCCTCATGTCTCTCATACCTCCCTCATGTCTCTCATACTTACGTCCCTCATGTCTCTCATACTTATCTCCCTCATGTCTCATACTTACTTCCCTCATGTCTCTCATACCTCCCTCATGTCTCTCATACTTACCTCCCTCATGTCTCTCATACTTATCTCCCTCATGTCTCATACTTACTTCCCTCATGTCTCTCATACCTCCCTCATGTCTCTCATACTTACGTCCCTCATGTCTCTCATACCTCCCTCATGTCTCTCATACTTACGTCCCTCATGTCTCTCATACTTACGTCCCTCATGTCCCTCATACTTACGTCCCTCATGTCTCTCATACGAGCCTCATCTTTCCCCCTTGGTGCATGATTAATGTAGATTATCCTCATGACTCACTTCCTAGTGCATGTTTACCCGTAGGGAAGCAGTGCATGACCTGTACACCTTGTGCATGACCTGTACACCTTGTGCATGACCTGTACACCTTGTGCATGACCTGTACACCTTGTGCATGACCTGTACACCTTGTGCATGACCTGTACACCATGTGCATGACCTGTACACCTTGTGCATGACCTGTACACCTTGTGCATGACCTGTACACTTTGTGCATGACCTGTACACCTTGTGCATGACCTGTACACCTTGTGCATGACCTGTACACCTTGTGCATGACCTGTACACCATGTGCATGACCTGTACACCTTGTGCATGACCTGTACACCTTGTGCATGACCTGTACACCTTGTGCATGACCTGTACACCTTGTGCATGACCTGTACACCTTGTGCATGACCTGTACACCATGTGCATGACCTGTACACCTTGTGCATGACCTGTACACCTTGTGCATGACCTGTACACTTTGTGCATGACCTGTACACCTTGTGCATGACCTGTACACCTTGTGCATGACCTGTACACCTTGTGCATGACCTGTACACCATGTGCATGACCTGTACACCTTGTGCATGACCTGTACACCATGTGCATGACCTGTACACCTTGTGCATGACCTGTACACCTTGTGCATGACCTGTACACCTTGTGCATGACCTGTACACCATGTGCATGACCTGTACACCATGTGCATGACCTGTACACCTTGTGCATGACCTGTACACCTTGTGCATGACCTGTACACCTTGTGCATGACCTGTACACCTTGTGCATGACCTGTACACCTTGTGCATGACCTGTACACCATGTGCATGACCTGTACACCATGTGCATGACCTGTACACCATGTGCTTGACCTGTACACCTTGTGCATGACCTGTACACCATGTGCTTGAACTGTACACCATGTGCATGACCTGTACACCATGTGCATGACCTGTACACCATGTGCTTGACCTGTACACCTTGTGCATGACCTGTACACCATGTGCTTGACCTGTACACCATGTGCATGACCTGTACACCTTGTGCATGACCTGTACACCTTGTGCATGACCTGTACACCATGTGCATGACCTGTACACCTTGTGCATGACCTGTACACCATGTGCATGACCTGTACACCTTGTGCATGACCTGTACACCTTGTGCATGACCTGTACACCTTGTGCATGACCTGTACACCTTGTGCATGACCTGTACACTTTGTGCATGACCTGTACACTTTGTGCATGACCTGTACACCTTGTGCATGACCTGTACACTTTGCGCATGACCTGTACACCTTGTGCATGACCTGTACACCTTGTGCATGACCCAAGTTACCCTCTATATGTAAACGTCATGCACTTGTCTGTCTGTCTGTGTATATATAACATTATAGAGAACTAGTGAGACCTGACCTGACCTCTCTCTCTCTCTCTCTCTCTCTCTCTCTCTCTCTCTCTCTCTCTCTCTCTCTCATTTGTGTACACCGTGCATGATTTTGATCTCTCTCTCTCTCTCTCTCTCTCTCTCTCTCTCTCTCTCTCTCTCTCTCTCTCTCTCTCTCTCTCTCTCTCTCTCTCTCATTTGTGTACACTGTGCATGATTTTGATCTCTCTCTCTCTCTCTCTCTCTCTCTCTCTCTCTCTCTCTCTCTCTCTCTCTCTCTCTCTCTCTGGTCGTAGTGCATGGTTTACTAAGCCAGAAGGTGGGGTGGGGGGGGGGACCAGCAGGTAAGGTAGTCCAGGAGTGTGTGCATGATGACTGGGGGCGGCGCCCGTGCATGGTGGCGGCAGACCCGGACGTCCCCAGGGGCTGGCTGGCTGCCTCCTTGGCGCCCCGCCCCGCCCCGCCCCGCCCCGCCTTCCTGGAGGTGTGGGGGATGGAACCCCCGGCGCGCAGATGGGCACCCCACCCCCCCACCCCACCCCCCGTGACGCTACCGGACTGTTGACGTAAGCAGGTGTCTGTTATCTTTATCATTTATCATCATTTATTATCAGTATAACATTATCATTTATCATCATTTATTATCAGTATAACATTATCATTTATCATCATTTATTATCAGTATAACATTATCATTTATCATCATTTATTATCAGTATAACATTATCATTTATCATCATTTATTAACAATATTTATGTTATCATGATGTGAGCAGTGGGGACTTATTTTTTTTGGGGGGAGATGGTGGCTGACCGTCTCCCATGGTGTGGCTGGAAGCGTCACATCTCGCCCCACATACCTGGGGAGATGGTGGCTGACCGTCTCCCATGGTGTGGTTGGGAGCGTCACATCTCGCCCCACATACCTGGGGAGATGGTGGCCTACCGTCTCCCATGGTGTGGTTGGGAGCGTCACATCTCGCCCCACACACCTGGGGAGATGGTGGCCGACCGTCTCCCATGGTGTGGCTGGAAGCGTCACATCTCGCCCCACATACCTGGGGAGATGGTGGCTGACCGTCTCCCATGGTGTGGCTGGGAGCGTCACATCTCGCCCCACATACCTGGGGAGATGGTGGCTGACCGTCTCCCATGGTGTGGCTGGGAGCGTCACATCTCGCCCCACATACCTGGGGAGATGGTGGCTGACCGTCTCCCATGGTGTGGCTGGGAGCGTCACATCTCGCCCCACATACCTGGGGAGATGGTGGCTGACCGTCTCCCATGGTGTGGCTGGGAGCGTCACATCTCGCCCCACATACCTGGGGAGATGGTGGCTGACCGTCTCCCATGGTGTGGCTGGGAGCGTCACATCTCGCCCCACATACCTGGGGAGATGGTGGCTGACCGTCTCCCATGGTGTGGCTGGGAGCGTCACATCTCGCCCCACATACCTGGGGAGATGGTGGCCGACCGTCTCCCATGGTGTGGCTGGGAGCGTCACATCTCGCCCCACATACCTGGGGAGATGGTGGCTGACCGTCTCCCATGGTGTGGTTGGGAGCGTCACATCTCGCCCCACACACCTGGGGAGATGGTGGCTGACCGTCTCCCATGGTGTGGCTGGGAGCGTCACATCTCGCCCCCACATATTTCTTGATACTTAAGGAAAATTCTGTCAGCATTTCTCCTGTCACTCGATCAGGGAGAAGGGGGATCCTGGGGTGCGTTAGGTGGCTTGAATAGGGGGAGTCTGGGGTAGCTGTTGGAGCATGGGGGGAGGGAGTCTGGGGTAGCTATTGGAGCAGGGGGGAGTCCGGGGTAGCTATTGGAGCAGGGGGAGGGGAGTCTGGGGTAGCTATTGGAGCAGGGGGGAGGGAGTCTGGGGTAGCTATTGGAGCAGGGGGAGGGGAGTCTGGGGTAGCTATTGGAGCAGGGGGGAGGGAGTCTGGGGTAGCTATTGAAGCAGGGGGGAGTCTGGGGTAGCTATTAGCGCAGGGGGGAGTCTGGGGTAGCTATTGGAGCAGGGGGGAGTCTGGGGTAGCTATTGAAGCAGGGGGGGAGTCTGTGGTAGCTATTGAAGCAGGGGGAGTCTGGGGTAGCTATTGAAGCAGGGGGAGGGGAGTCTGGGGTAGCTGTTGAAGCAGGGGGGGGAGTCTGGCGTAGCTGTTGGAGCAGGGGGGAGGGAGTCTGGGGTAGCTATTGGAGCAGGGGGGAGTCTGGGGTAGCTATTAGCGCAGGGGGGAGTCTGGGGTAGCTATTGGAGCAGGGAGGGGGAGTCTGGGGTAGCTATTGAAGCAGGGGGGGAGTCTGTGGTAGCTATTGAAGCAGGGGGGAGTCTGGGGTAGCTATTGAAGCAGGGGGAGGGGAGTCTGGGGTAGCTGTTGAAGCAGGGGGGAGTCTGGGGTAGCTGTTGGAGCAGGGGGGAGTCTGGGGTAGCTGTTGGAGCAGGGGGGATTCTGGGGTAGCTATTGGAGCAGGGGGGAGTCTGGGGTAGCTATTGAAGCAGGGGGAGGGGAGTCTGGGGTAGCTATTGAAGCAGGGGGGAGTCTGGGGTAGCTATTGGAGCAGGGGGGGGGGGGAGTCTGGGGTAGCTATTGGCGCAGGGGGGAGTCTGGGGTAGCTATTAGCGCAGGGGGGAGTCTGTGGTAGCTATTGAAGCAGGGGGGAGTCTGGGGTAGCTATTGAAGCAGGGGGAGGGGAGTCTGGGGTAGCTATTGGAGCAGGGGGGAGTCTGGGGTAGCTATTGAAGCAGGGGGAGGGGAGTCTGGGGTAGCTATTGAAGCAGGGGGAGGGGAGTCTGGGGTAGCTATTGAAGCAGGGGGGAGTCTGGGGTAGCTATTGAAGCAGGGGGAGGGGAGTCTGGGGTAGCTATTGGAGCAGGGGGGAGTCTGGGGTAGCTATTGCCGCAGGGGGGAGTCTGGGGTAGCTATTGGAGCAGGGGGGAGTCTGGGGTAGCTATTGAAGCAGGGGGAGGGGAGTCTGGGGTAGCTGTTGAAGCAGGGGGGAGTCTGGGGTAGCTATTGAAGCAGGGGGGAGTCTGGGGTAGCTATTGAAGCAGGGGGGAGTCTGGGGTAGCTATTGAAGCAGGGGGGAGTCTGGGGTAGCTGTTGGAGCAGGAGTGGGGGGAGTCTGGGGTAGCTATTGAAGCAGGGGGGAGTCTGGGGTAGTTGTTGGAGCAGGGGGGAGTCTGTGGTAGCTATTGAAGCAGGGGGGAGTCTGTGGTAGCTATTGAAGCAGGGGGGAGGGGAGTCTGGGGTAGCTATTGGAGCAGGGGGGAGTCTGGGGTAGCTATTGAAGCAGGGGGGAGTCTGGGGTAGCTATTGAAGCAGGGGGGAGTCTGGGGTGTGATGGCTGGCGTCGTCCCACAGTCGCTCGTCTCCCCTCAGTTTCCTGGGGGGAGTTCCCGACACGACGGTGTAAGTTTTCCTAGTGTTGGAGAATGTTTCCTAGTGTTGGAGAGTGTTTACTAGTGTTGGAGAGTGTTTCCTAGTGTTGGAGAGTGTTTACTAGTGTTGGAGAGTGTTTCCTAGTGTTGGAGAGTGTTTACTAGTGTTGGAGAGTGTTTCCTAGTGTTGGAGAGTGTTTCCTAGTGTTGGAGAGTGTTTTCTAGTGTTGGAGAGAAGTGTGTCCTAGTGTTGGAGAGTGTTTCCTAGTGTTGGAGAGGAGTGTTTCCTAGTGTTGGAGAGTGTTTTCTAGTGTTGGAGAGAAGTGTTTCCTAGTGTTGGAGAGTGTTTCCTAGTGTTGGAGAGTGTTTCCTAGTGTTGGAGAGTGTTTCCTAGTGTTGAAGAGGAGTGCTTCCTAGTGGTGGAGAGCGTTTAAAGTAACAAGACGTGTTTTAAGTGATGTATTTTTAAGTAGAAGACCGTAATTCTGAGTAATACGATAATATTTTAAGCAATATATCGCATTTTAAGTAACAACCTTTATTTTAAGTGATCCACCGCATTTAAAGTATCACCCCTTATTTTAAGAGGGACCTAAAGTTGGTGATGGCAGATGACGTCAGGACTTAAGGATCCGGGTTGTAGATTGTGGTAATCATGGTCAGTGCGTCATGTGACCCTAGGTTGTATGTTGTATACATCCACCGTAACAGCTCACTTATTGTCACCACTTCGTCCGTAGGTGTGTTCAAGATGGTGTGACCTCTCAGGCTACAGTCAGACGGACAGACGAATGACTGTCACTTAGACGGAAGACGTCAGTTTTGATAGACTCGTGTCAGTTTGACAGTGAAGACGCGTCCGTCTAAACTGCCCGGCATTTATTCCAGGCTCTGGCGTCAAGGGAAGCCAGCCTTGGCACTGGTTCCGGTCAGTCTTTACGTATATATATATATATATATATATATATATATATATATATATATATATATATATATATATATATACATATATACATATATTCCTATGAGTCCACGGGGAAAATGAAACACGAAAAGTTCCCAAGTGCACTTTCGTGTAATAATCACATCATCAGGGGAGACACAGGAGAGAAATATAACAGTCAGTTGATATACATGTTTACCAAATGGCGTCCTAGCTTCGTCTCTTCGATGTATATCAACTGACTGTTATATTTCTCTCTTGTGTCTCCCCTGATGATGTGATTATTACACGAAAGTGCACATGGGAACTTTTCGTGTTTCATTTTTCCCGTGGACTCATAGGAATATATATATATATATATATATATATATATATATATATATATATATATATATATATATATATATATATATATATATATATATATACTGGAAAGAATCACAATTTTGCGCGTGATCAAGATATTCCTATGAGTCCACGGGGGAAAATGAAACACGAAAAGTTCCCAAGTGCACTTTCGTGTCATAATCACATCATCAGGGGAGACACGAGAAATCATTTAGTTAAGTCGACCACCGCATCTGACCAAGACTTTTGGAACTTGTTATCATGAGTTAATGTTAACTTAAAGGTATACAGGTGGATGTTAACATGCATGTTAACTTAAGGGTATACAGGTGGATGTTAACGTGCATGTTAACTTAAAGGTATACAGGTGGATGTTAACATGCATGTTAACTTAAAGGTATACAGGTGGATGTTAACATGCATGTTAACTTAAAGGTATACAGGTGGATGTTAACATTCATGTTAACTTAAAGGTATAGAGGTGGATGTTAACATTCATGTTAACTTAAAGGTATACAGGTGGATTTTAACATTCATGTTAACTTAAAGGTATACAGGTGGATGTTAACATGCATGTTAACAAAGGTATACAGGTGGATGTTAACATTCATGTTAACTTAAAGGTATAGAGGTGGATGTTAACATTCATGTTAACTTAAAGGTATAGAGGTGGATGTTAACATGCACCTCTACCCTGGCGTCGCCTCTTCCTTCATAACAGTAACAAATGTTAATATGGTCTGTGAGGGGGGGGGGTCAGTCGCCAGGCGTGACTCCCACATGTTAGTATGACTCTGGCAAGGTCATGTTGGGTTTGGCTTCCACACGTCAGTATGTTGGCTCCCACATGTTAGTATGTTGGCTCCCTCACGTCAGTATGTTGACTCCCACACGTCAGTATGTTGGCTCCCTTACGTCAGTATGTTGGCTTCCACACGTCAGTATGTTGGCTCCCACACGTCAGTATGTTGGCTCCCACACGTCAGTATGTTGGCTCCCACACGTCAGTATGTTGGCTCCCACACGTCAGTATGTTGGCTCCCTCACGTCAGTATGTTGGCTCCCACACGTCAGTATGTTGGCTCCCACACGTCAGTATGTTGGCTCCCACACGTCAGTATGTTGGCTCCCACACGTCAGTGTGTTGGCTCCCACAAAGTCAGTATGTTGGCTCCCACACGTCAGTATGTTGGCTCCCACACCCTCATTATGGTGTCCGTGATGGAGGGAAAGTGGTGATGGAGGGAAAGTGTTGGTGATTGTGGGGGAAGGGGGGGGTGTTAGTGGTTGTGTTGAAGAGGGGGTGTTGTGTTGTAGTAGCTGTGTTGGAGAGAAGGGTTGTTGGTGGTTGTGGTGGAGGAGGAGTGTTGGTGGACACATGAAGTATGGCGTGCCCCCACATCCCCTGTGGTACAGTGTGACCCCGTCTACCATTACCACATACACCACATATGCCAGGGCTTGACCATGGCCGGTTTTGCAGCCACTGGCCACACCTGAGTGTATCATGATGTATGACACTCACCAGGGGAGTATACTCAGGCAGAGCTGGGTGTATCATGATGTATGACACTCACCAGGGGGGTGTACTGAGGAGGGGATGAGGGGGCCCCATGTATTCTGCATGTATACAGGACGTGAATGGACTGTAGCGAAGTACATGGACAAGTTACAGTGGAGGGTTGTAGTACTGTAGCGAAGTACATGGACAAGTTACAGTGGAGGGTTGTAGTACTGTAGCGAAGTACATGGACAAGTTACAGTGGAGGGTTGTAGTACTGTAGCGAAGTACATGGACAAGTTACAGTGGAGGGTTGTAGTACTGTAGCGAAGTACATGGACAAGTTACAGTGGAGGGTTGTAGTACAGTAGCGAAGTACATGGGCAAGCTACAGTGGAGGGTTGTAGTACAGTAGCGAAGTACATGGACAAGTTACAGTGGAGGGTTGTAGTACAGTAACGAAGTACATGGACAAGTTACAGAGGGGGGGAGAGGGGGGAGGACTGTAGTACTTATGTATTGTGTACATATACGTACACATGCTGGAGATGGCAAGCGATGACCCATTAGTACACAAGAGGAGTACATAAGGCGGTTCACAGCGTTGGATCAGCACGTACGCGTGGGCAGTAGATGATTACGTAAGACAGGTTACATAGTATTACAGTTACAGTCGGGTACAGGAGAGTGAGGTTCTTATGGGGTCGCCAGAGCCGGAGTACAGCTGGGGGTGTAGACCACCCTTCACATGTACGTCATCTGTAGTGTATACTTAGTACACAGGGGTTTTGTATTGTGTAGTCTGGATGAATACAGTCCTCGATACAGTGGCACTGTATTATGTCGTGCTGTAGTGGAGCGGAGGTCGCTCAGCGTCGCTGGGAAGGTAACGAGTCTTCGACTCCATCGCTGATCAGTATGTGTGGAGGTGGAGGTGGTGGAGGTGGTGGTGGAGGTGGTCATGCAACCGCTGGCCTTGAGGGAGAGACGTGGCCTTGGTCTGCCGTGTGCATGACGACGTAGTTCCCTTGCCTGGCCACACCTGCCAAACTTGCATGACCTGGTCAGAATGGTCAATATATATATATATATATATATATATATATATATATATATATATATATATATATATATATATATATATATATATATATATATATATATCGTTACGTCAGTGTGTGTGTGTGTGTGTGTGTGTTTAGCAGATGCAGGCGTAGCGCAGGAGCGCCCCCCTTTCCCCTCCACCCCTCGGCCCGTCGGGGTCACCACAGGCATGACACCCTGACGGAGGAGGGAGGTGGTGGTGCGACCACAGTCACACCCGCCACCTGCAGGAGGCAGGTGTTCCTCCTCCTTCAGGAGTCCTCCTCCTCCTCCTCCGCCCGGAGATGGTGTCTGACCTCCCCCTGTGTGTGAGCCATCGGTGTTGTGTTTGGTGTTGTGTAATGGTCGTTCTAGAAACGATTGTTATCGTTGTTCGTGGAGTTATAACTTTTGTGTTCTCGGAGCTATTATGATCGTTCTCGAAATTATTATTATTATTATTATTATTATTATTATTGTTATTATTATTATTATTATTATTATTATTATTATTATTATTATAATTATTATTATCGTTATTACTATTATTATTGTTTTTTTTTTATATTTTTATTATACTTTGTCGCTGTCTCCCGCGTTTGCGAGGTAGCGCAAGGAAACAGACGAAAGAAATGGCCCAACCCACCCCCATACACATGTATATACATACGTCCACACACGCAAATATACATACCTACACAGCTTTCCATGGTTTACCCCAGACGCTTCACATGCCCTGATTCAATCCACTGACAGCACGTCAACCCCGGTATACCACATCGCTCCAATTCACTCTATTCCTTGCCCTCCTTTCACCCTCCTGCATGTTCAGGCCCCGATCACACAAAATCTTTTTCACTCCATCTTTCCACCTCCAATTTGGTCTCCCTCTTCTCCTCGTTCCCTCCACCTCCGACACATATATCCTCTTATTATTATTATTATTATTATTATTATTATTATTATTATTATCATTATTATTATTATTATTATTATTATTATTATTATTATTATTATTATTATTATTATTATCATTATGGTAATCGAAGCTGTATGATTGTCGTCCTTGTAATCAATATTATCGTGTTTGGTGTTGTGTTTACTGTTGTGGGAACTATGTTCATTGTTCTCGGAGTTATGAGTATTGTTCTGCGAGCTGTTATTGTTCGTTCTCGAAGCTGTTGTTATTGTTCTCAGGGCAATCATTGGTGTTCTCGAAGCTGTTGTTATTGTTCTCGGGGCAATCATTGGTGTTCTCGAAGCTGTTGTTATTGTTCTCGGGGCAATCATTGGTGTTCTCGAAGCTGTTGTTATTGTTCTAAGGGCAATCATTGGTGTTCTCGAAGCTGTTGTTATTGTTCTAAGGGCAATCATTGGTGTTCTCGAAGCTGTTGTTATTGTTCTAAGGGCAATCATTGGTGTTCTCGAAGCTGTTGTTATTGTTCTCGGGGCAATCATTGGTGTTCTCGAAGCTGTTGTTATTGTTCTAAGGGCAATCATTGGTGTTCTCGAAGCTGTTGTTATTGTTCTCGGAGCCATCATTGGTGTTCTCGAAGCTGTTGTTATTGTTCTCGGAGCCATCATTTCATATGGGGGAGAAAGGGTTAGCATAGTGAGAAATGATGTCATCACATGCTGAGTATTATGTAGTGGTGATGGTAAAGTTGTATTATGTAGTGGTGATGATAGAGTAGGTTGTATTATGTAGTGGTGATGGTAGAGTAGGTTGTATTATGCAGTGGTGATGGTAGAGTAGGTTGTATTATGCAGTGGTGATGGTAGAGTAGGTTGTATTATGCAGTGGTGATGGTAGAGTAAGTTGTGTTATGCAGTGGTGATGGTAGAGTAGGTTGTATTATGTAGTGGTGATGGTAGAGTAGGTTGTATTATGTAGTGGTGATGGTAGAGTAGGTTGTATTATGCAGTGGTGATGGTAGAGTAGGTTGTATTATGCAGTGGTGATGATAGAGTAGGTTGTATTATGTAGTGGTGATGGTAGAGTAGGTTGTATTATGTAGTGGTGATGGTAGAGTAGGTTGTATTATGCAGTGGTGATGGTAGAGTAGATTGTATTATGTAGTGGTGATGATAGAGTAGGTTGTATTATGCAGTGGTGATGATAGAGTAGGTTGTATTATGTAGTGGTGATGGTAGAGTAGGTTGTATTATGCAGTGGTGATGGTAGAGTAGGATGTATTATGTAGTGATGATGATAGAGTAGGTTGTATTATGCAGTGGTGATGGTAGAGTAGGTTGTATTATGCAGTGGTGATGGTAGAGTAAGTTGTATTATGCAGTGGTGATGATATAGTAGGTTGTATTATGCAGTGGTGATGGTAGAGTAGGTTGTATTATGCAGTGGTGATGGTAGAGTAGGATGTATTATGTAGTGGTGATGGTAGAGTAGGTTGTATTATGCAGTGGTGATGGTAAAGTTGTATTATGCAGTGGTGATGGTAGAGTAGGTTGTATTATGCAGTGGTGATGGTAGAGTAGGATGTATTATGTAGTGGTGATGGTAGAGTAGGTTGTATTATGCAGTGGTGATGGTAAAGTTGTATTATGCAGTGGTGATGGTAGAGTAGGTTGTATTATGCAGTGGTGATGGTAGAGTAGGATGTATTATGTAGTGGTGATGGTAGAGTAGGTTGTATCATGCAGTGGTGATGGTAGAGTAGGTTGTATTATTCAGTGGTGATGGTAGAGTAGGTTGTATCATGCAGTGGTGATGGTAGAGTAGGTTGTATTATGCAGTGGTGATGGTAGAGTAGGTTGTATATGTCATGGTGATGGTAGAGTAGGTTGTATATGTAGTGGTGATGGTAGGGTAGGTAGTATTATGCAGTGGTGATGGTAGAGTAGGTTGTATTATGCAGTGGTGATGGTAGAGTGGGTTGTATATGTAGTGATGATGGTAGGGTAGGTTGTATTATGCAGTGGTGATGGTAGAGTAGGTTGTATATGTAGTGGTGATGGTAGGGTAGGTTGTATTATGCAGTGGTGATGGTAGAGTAGGTTGTATTATGCAATGTTGATGGTAGGGTTGGTTGTATTATGCAGTGGTGATGGTAGGGTAGGTTGTATATGTAGTGGTGATGGTAGGGTAGGTTGTATTATGCAATGGTGATGGTAGGGTAGTTGGCTGGTTGTTGTCCATAGTAGTCAACAGGTTTTTATGTTGTAGCGTTGATGTGAATCACAACCACATGTTGTGGAACATGTTCATGTGACGATATGGCCTGCGGGGGGAGGGGTTCTAGGGTTGTAGCGTGGGGGTTGACCAACCCACCATCATCACCACCACCACCCCAGGTGTTCATCCCAGGGGTGGGTGGGTGTCAGAGTTGTGGCGCGGGGGTTGACCAACACGCCCTGGGGTCGTGTCAGGTGTCACAGTATGTATCGTGTATCTCCTGTGGTCCTCCTTCGTCAGGTGATGGTCCTCTTTCGTCAGGTGGTGGTCCTCCTTCGTCAGGTGGTGGTCCTCCTTCGTCAGGTGATGGTCCTCCTTCGTCAGGTGGTGGTCCTTGATCGTCAGGTGGTGGTCCTCCTTCGTCAGGTGATGGTCCTCCTTCGTCAGGTGGTGGTCCTCCTTCGTCAGGTGATGGTCCTCCTTCGTCAGGTGGTGGTCCTCCTTCGTCAGGTGGTGGTCCTCCTTCGTCAGGTGATGGTCCTCCTTCGTCAGATGATGGTCCTCCTTCGTCAGGTGGTGGTCCTCCTTCGTCAGGTGGTGGTCCTCCTTCGTCAGGTGGTGGTCCTCCTTCGTCAGGTGATTGTCCTCCTTCGTCAGATGATGGTCCTCCTTCGTCAGGTGGTGGTCCTCCTTCGTCAGGTGGTGGTCCTCCTTCGTCAGGTGTTAGTCCTCCTTCGTCAGGCAGTGGTCACCCTGGACCGTAACATGTGTCACCATGGGTCACCCCTTGCCTGCTGCTGGTGACGCTGCCCTCGTCATCCTGGGCCGTAACATGTCACCATGTGTGTCGCTTCGGCTGTGGTTGCCCGTAACATCGCTGACGTCATCAGAGGGTTAGTGTTCGTGAAGGGAAGGGAGTCACTGTGTGTGGAGGGCAGGTAGGAGGGAAGTACGTGGAGGAGGGGTAAGAAGGGGTGTGCGTGGAGGAGGGGTCACGCGTTGGTTGGAGAGGTAGGAAGGGGTACGTGGTGGGGGAGGTAGGAAAGGGTACGTGAGAGAGAGAGAGAGAGAGAGAGAGAGAGAGAGAGAGAGAGAGAGAGAGAGAGAGAGTCACTCACTCACTGCTTCATCAGTGAGTAATGTGTGGGTCCTCCAGGTGGGCTTCGCCCGTCGTGATGTGAGTTACGTTACTCACGTGGGTGATGGATGTTCTAGGGTGACGGTGTGTGTGTGTGTTGGGGGTGGAGGGGTGTGTGTGTGACGCAGTGTTGCGGGGTCATCGCAACACCAGACCATTACGTCACGATGTATTGTGTTGCCCCGGGGGGATTGTGTTGCGTGGTCGGGTCAGGTTGATGTGTGTGTCTGTGTGTGTGTGGGTGTGTGTGTGTGTGTGTGTGTGTGTGTGTGTGTGTGTGTGTGTGTGTGTGTGTGTTCACCAAACCTGTAATGTATCTATAGATTCGTCTGTTGTAGTGACTGTATTTACCTCCCCACACCCCAGCCTGGGGTTGTCGCGGACAGCCAGCCTCCCCACACCCCAGCCTGGGGTTGTCGCGGACAGCCAGCCTCCCCACACCCCAGCCTGGGGTTGCCACGGACAGCCAGCCTCCCTACACCCCAGCCTGGGGTTGTCACCCGTAGCCAGCCTCCCCACACCCCAGCCTGGGGCGTACAGACTTACCCAGTCACAGAATTGCCAGTCCCCAGGATGGGGGGAAGGGGAGGAGGGTCTGTGGTCCCCGGACGGGAGGAGACCCGAGGCAGTTGTACAGCGAGACCATCCCCAGCAGTGACATTCATCTCCCAGCAGTGACGAGAACAGAGAACAGCAGAACAGAACAGGAACAGAGAACAGCTGCATAGAACAGTAACAGAGAACAGTAGCACAGAACGGTAATAGAACAGCAGAACAGAACAGTAACAGAGAACAGCAGAACAGAACAGTAACAGAGAACAGCAGAACAGAACAGTAACAGAGAACAGCAGGACAGAACAGTAACAGAACAGCAGAACAGAACAGTAACAGAGAACAGCAGGACAGAACAGTAACAGAACAGCACAACAGAACAGTAACAGAGAACAGTAACAGAAGAGCAGAACAGAACAGTAACAGAGAACAGCAGCACAGAACAGTAACAGAGAACAGCAGAACAGAACAGTAACAGAGAACAGTAACAGAGAACAGCAGCACAGAACAGTAACAAAGAACAGCAGGACAGAACAGTAACAGAACAGCAGCACAGAACAGTAACAAAGAACAGCAGAACAGAACAGTAACAGAGAACAGCAGAACAGAACAGTAACAGAGAACAGCAGCACAGAACAGTAACAGAGAACAGCAGAACAGAACAGTAACAGAGAACAGCAGAACAGAACAGTAACAGAGAACAGCAGAACAGAACAGTAACAGAGAACAGCAGCACAGAACAGTAACAGATAACAGCAGAACAGAACAGTAACAGAGAACAGCAGCACAGAACAGTAACAGAACAGCAGAACAGAACAGTAACAGAACAGCAGCACAGAACAGTAACAAAGAACAGCAGGACAGAACAGTAACAGAGAACAGCAGCACAGAACAGTAACAAAGAACAGCAGAACAGAACAGTAACAAAGAACAGCAGAACAGAACAGTAACAGAGAACAACAGAACAGAACAGTAACAAAGAACAGCAGAACAGAACAGTAACAAAGAACAGCAGCACAGAACAGTAACAGAGAACAGCAGGACAGAACAGCAGAACAGAACAGTAACAGAACAGTAACAGAACAGCAGAACAGAACGGTAACAGAGAACAGCAGAACAGAACAGTAACAGAACAGCAGAACAGAACAGCAACAAAGAACAGCAGAACAGAACAGTAACAAAGAACAGCAGAACAGAACAAGAACAGAACAGCAGCACAGAACAGTAACAGAGAACATCAGAACAGAACAAGAACAGAACAGCAGCACAGTCTGAGATGCAGCGGTTATCATGCACGATACAGCCACCTGCAGCTGTGGCCGCAGCTGGTGCTGGTAAATACAATAGGTTGTATCTCGTCTACAGTTGTTGTTGTCTGGGGTTGTGGTGGGGCCTGACTAGGGGCCTGTCGTATCCCCGTGTGGTAGAGGACCACCAGCTGATGTGGTCACCAGGTCATGTGATGGTCACCAGGTCATGTGATGGTCACCAGGTCTTGTGATGGTTACTAGGTCTTGTGATGGTCACCAGGTCTTGTGATGGTCACCAGGTCTTGTGATGGTCACCAGGTCTTGTGATGGTTACTAGGTCTTGTGATGGTCACCAGGTCTTGTGATGGTTACTAGGTCTTGTGATGGTCACCAGGTCTTGTGATGGTCACCAGGTCATGTGATGGTCACCAGGTCTTGTGATGGTCACCAGGTCATGTGATGGTCACCAGGTCATGTGATGGTCACCAGGTCTCCTGATGATTATCACGTCTTGTGATGGTCACCAGGTCTTGTGATGGTCACCAGGTCTTGTGATGGTCACCAGGTCATGTGATGGTCGCCAGGTCTCCTGATGATTATCACGTCTTGTGATGGTCACCAGGTCATGTGATGGTCACCAAGTCTCCTGATGATTATCACGTCTTGTGATGGTCACCAGGTCATGTGATGGTCACCAGGTCTCCTGATGATTATCACGTCTTGTGATGGTCACCAGGTCTTGTGATGGTCACCAGGTCATGTGATGGTCACCAGGTCTTGTGATGGTCACCAGGTCTTATGATAGTCACCAGGTCATGTGATGGTCACCAGGTCTCCTGATGATTATCACGTCTTGTGATGGTCACCAGGTCTTGTGATGGTCACCAGGTCATGTGATGGTCACCAGGTCTTGTGATGGTCACCAGGTCTTGTGATGGTCACCAGGTCATGTGATGGTCACCAGGTCTCCTGATGATTATCACGTCTTGTGATGGTCACCAGGTCTTGTGATGGTCACCAGGTCTTGTGATGGTCACCAAGTCTCCTGATGATTATCACGTCTTGTGATGGTCACCAGGTCTTGTGATGGTCACCAGGTCATGTGATGGTCACCAGGTCTCCTGATGATTATCACGTCTTGTGATGGTCACCAGGTCTTGTGATGGTCACCAGGTCATGTGATGGTCACCAGGTCTTGTGATGGTCACCAGGTCTTGTGATAGTCACCAGGTCATGTGATGGTCACCAGGTCTCCTGATGATTATCACGTCTTGTGATGGTCACCAGGTCTTGTGATGGTCACCAGGTCATGTGATGGTCACCAGGTCTTGTGATGGTCACCAGGTCATGTGATGGTCACCAGGTCTTGTGATGGTCACCAGGTCTTGTGATGGTCACCAGGTCATGTGATGGTCACCAGGTCTTGTGATGGTCACCAAGTCTCCTGATGATTATCACGTCTTGTGATGGTCACCAGGTCATGTGATGGTCACCAGGTCATGTGATGGTCACCAGGTCATGTGATGGTCACCAGGTCTTGTGATGGTCACCAGGTCTTGTGATGGTCACCAGGTCATGTGATGGTCACCAGGTCTCCTGATGATTATCACGTCTTGTGATGGTCACCAGGTCTTGTGATGGTCACCAGGTCATGTGATGGTTACTAGGTCATGTGATGGTCACCAGGTCTTGTGATGGTCGCCAGGTCTTGTGATGGTCACCAGGTCATGTGATGGTCACCAAGTCATGTGATGGTCACCAGGTCTTGTGATGGTCACCAGGTCATGTGATGGTTACTAGGTCATGTGATGGTCACCAGGTCTTGTGATGGTCGCCAGGTCTTGTGATGGTCACCAGGTCATGTGATGGTCACCAGGTCTTGTGATGGTCACCAGGTCATGTGATGGTCACCAGGTCTTGTGATGGTTACTAGGTCTTGTGATGGTCACCAGGTCTTGTGATGGTCACCAGGTCATGTGATGGTCACCAGGTCTTGTGATGGTTACTAGGTCTCCTGATGGTCACCAGGTCATGTGATGGTCACCAGGTCATGTGATGGTCACCAGGAGAGGACATCAGGACCAGGCGGGGTCTAGCCCTGTGGTCCCTGCGTCCTGGTGGTGTTGCCCGCTGCTGGGGGGGTCTGGGTGAACGTGGGGGGGGGGGGGGGTTGCTGTCATCAGCGGCTCCACACGTACTTGGCCCCGACGTGGGCCCCCGACGTGGACCCCCGACGTGGGTCCCCGACGTGGGCCCATTTGTTTGGTCGGGGGTCCCGTCGTACCTGTAGGCTGGGGCTGTCGGTGCCCAGCGTCACAAAGCCGCCGGTGCGGGTGCGTCACAGAACAGTGACGAGGTGGTGCGTCACAGGACAGCTAGGAGGTGGTGCGTCACAGGACAGCTAGGAGGTGGTGCGTCACATGACAGCTAGGAGGTGGTGCGTCACATGACAGCTAGGAGGTGGTGCGTCACAGAACAGCTAGGAGGTGGTGCGTCACAGGACAGCTAGGAGGTGGTGCGTCACAGGACAGCTAGGAGGTGGTGGGTCACAGGACAGCTAGGAGGTACTGCGTCACAGGACAGCTAGGAGGTGGTGGGTCACAGGACAGCTAGGAGGTGGTGCGTCACAGGACAGCTAGGAGGTGGTGGGTCACAGGACAGCTAGGAGGTGGTGGGTCACAGGACAGCTAGGAGGTGGTGCGTCACATGACAGCTAGGAGGTGGTGCGTCACAGGACAGCTAGGAGGTGGTGGGTCACAGGACAGCTAGGAGGTGGTGGGTCACAGGACAGCTAGGAGGTGGTGGGTCACAGGACAGCTAGGAGGTGGTGGGTCACAGGACAGCTAGGAGGTGCTGCGTCACAGGACAGCTAGGAGGTGGTGGGTCACAGGACAGCTAGGAGGTGGTGGGTCACAGGACAGCTAGGAGGTGGTGCGTCACAGGACAGCTAGGAGGTGTTGCGTCACAGGACAGCTTGGAGGTGGTGGGTCACAGGACAGCTAGGAGGTGGTGGGTCACAGGACAGCTAGGAGGTGGTGGGTCACAGGACAGCTAGGAGGTGGTGGGTCACAGGACAGCTAGGAGGTGGTGGGTCACAGGACAGCTAGGAGGCGGTGGGTCGCACAGTAGCTAGAGTGAGGGTCGCGTCACACAGGAGGCAGGAAGGAGGTGGGCGGGCGGGTGGTGGTGTGTCACGGTCCGCGTCACACAGTCTTAAGGATGCTGTTCGTCTGTGTCATTGTTGTTCCCATGGTGACACCCGCCCCTTGCCCCAGCCACACTGTGTGCGGCCCCATCTTGACACCCGCCCTTTGCTCCAGCCATACTGCTTGGGGCCCCATCTTGACACCTGCCCCTTGCCCCCAACCACAATGTGTGGGGCCTCATGTTGACACCCGCCCCTTGCTCCAGCCACACTGTATGGTACCCCATGGTAGCACCCACCTCCTGTCTAAGCCACAGTGTGGGGTGCACCCACACACGGTTCCTCCCTTCCCGTACGTTACCCTGCACTCCAGCAGGGTCAACTGCGCCCTTCCATTTGCTCCTTTCGAAGGTGTTTGTGGCAGTAGAAGATCACGGGGGAGGAGCAGTGGAATGTGAATTTGAAGCTAAATATTTGTCGTTTCTTTATGAAGGTATCTAAGGTGTTTCAACTTACTGAGTTCAAGGTATCTAAGGTGTTACTTTCAACTCACTGAGTTCATAGATCTTTCCATATGTTAATAATCCCGGTGAAGGAAAAAAAAAAAAAAAAGGACTTTTGACTCGTTCGAAGTGTAAAAATATAAAGTCAGCGGACAAAATTGTATTTATCAATACGAGCGAAACCAGACCTAGATTGTCAAAGAGGTATTGTCATGTCGAGTACTTATATTAGGTCGCCTCTTAACCTTCTTTGTCTGCTATTTTCTATAGACATTTGGCTGTTCAGCACTTCATAACTCCACCATTTTGGCGTCGTTGTGGAAAACGTCTGTCTGTCTGTCTGACGGACGTACGTTGATCATTGTGCCACACTGGTGGTCACCCTCGACCACACAGGTTACACAGCCCTCCTCCAGAATAGACCCTTGACAGCCTTCCAGAACTGGACCACAGCCACCCCGCGTCACTGGTCATCCACGTCCTGCACGTCAACTTGGCTTCCAACCCTTTCCTCCTCCTCCTCCTCTTCCTCCTCCTCCTCCTCCTCTTCCTCCTCCTCCTCTTCCTCCTCCTCTTCCTCTTCCTCCTCCCGACTGTCTCACAAGACCCCCACCTCCCTCCAAAGTTGCTCAGTCCACCAGACATCTCGGTGTCGACGTGGACGATGAACTGAGGGGTGGATGGGACACGTCACCACCATCAGATAGTCCACCTACCATTTCGTTTTCTCGTCGACGAAGGACACACTTGGCCCGCCCTGCACCAGAACACCTACACGAGTGTTTAGTCTTCCCAGAGCCACCTCTGCCTCTACGACCTGGGGCTCCTCCCCATCCAGCACACAGGAGGCGCTACATGAAAGACTAGGGCAAGCCAAAATGATCCTCGATCTCTCTTTTTCTCTCACGCCTTCTGTCGAAGAGGTGCTAGACACACTGGTCCTTCCAGCCCTGTAGACCTCACATGGACCTCATCCAACACTTCGGGAAGAAATAACCTCATCATCATCATTCTCGCCTCCGTCATATCCTGCCACCCTGAGATCCCTCGGCCGTCATCGCAGACATAAGTCTCATCAAAAATGTCTTGATCAGGATGGTTACTTTTTCCCCTAAACATCACTAAACACAGATAACTTCATATAGGATGGCGTCCTAGCTTCGTCTCTTCGATGTATATCAACTGACTGTTATATTTCTCTCTTGTGTCTCCCCTGATGATGTGATTATAACACGAAAGTGCACTTGGGAACTTTTCGCGTTTCATCTTCCCCGTGGACTCATAGGAATAGGATGATAGGTATTCAGTGTTTGGTTTATGCTTAGCGAAGTACAAGTACATGAAGGACTTGTGGGTTGGGTTAGTGGGCCGGCCGCCCGCACGCTGGGTAGATACGGTGTCTCTTTGTTGTGCTCTCATTCCTCCCTCCTCTTGTGTACGTACCTTATGCAAGTGTCTCGGGTAAGGACGCACTCATACCGTGGAATGTGGCGCCCTGAGCACAGCTTCTGTGCCCTCCGTGTTGGGGTCGTCAGGCATCAACTCTCATAGTTCTTCACGTCATCTGTTCTCTCTCTCTCTCTCTCTCTCTCTCTCTCTCTCTCTCTCTCTCTCTCTCTCTCTCTCTCTCTCTCTCTCTCTCTCTCTCTCTCTCTCTCTCTCTCTCTCGATGTTCGTGCTCACGAAAGTAACATTTCGTGAAAACCGTGGTGTGGTGATGGTGGCGGTGGTGCAGGTGTTGTGTGTGTTTGCATGGTGGGTTATGGTAGCCCAGTCCTCTGGTGGAGGGAGGGAATGTTGGTGTCTGCTTACACACACACACACACACACACACACACACACACACACACACACACACACACACCTGATTCCGTCACACTCCAGAGCTACCCCTTCAGCAAACCACGTCGCCACCTACCAAACCAGGATCGAAGCCCCGAGCGAGAGCCACCAACACTCCAGCCACGTCCCACCCTCTACTGTATCACAAGCCCCATCACAGCTCCTCCTCGAAGGTGGCTCCTTCCAGCTAGCTCCTCGTCCTCGCTCTGGATGATGGGCCAAGCTGGAAGGAGCAGCTCAGCATTAACATTATTGTGTACATGTCCTCGTCGGCACAAGACGCGGTGTGTTCAGCGTCCCTAGACTCGCCACCTCTGCCTCCCGTCGCCTGGTCCTCCTCCCTCTCCACCACACAGCTGGAGGAGGAATAGGGGCAGACAGGATCATCCTTGGTCCTCCCCTGCACCATCTGTCAAGAGGCGCTCCACCACACTACCCCTCCCAACCCCCTTAGACTTCATATAACACTCTAGGATGAAGGCACGGCACCACTCTCGCCACCGTCACCTCCTGCCGTCAAAGATCCCTCTTCCCCGAGTTGCAGTTCTCCACGACACCCACCCTGAACCCATCCAGCTGGTACAGGCCGCTACAAGAACAGCCCCATCCCAACCATCATGAACCACATCATTAACCAGGAGACAACCACCTCAGCATTGTGTTGTCAGCTGTGTAACCTCCCCCTCGCATGCTGTGTGATGGTCGCTGTGTCTCTGTGTGGGATATTTATTTATCCGTCGACAATAACCCTATGGTAGGAACAGGTCATTCAGTCAGTCGATAATTGTTATTATTATAATTATTCATCGTCGTTGTCATCGTCTTAGTAGTAGTAGTAATTGTAGTAGTAATTGTAGTAGTAGTAGTAGTGTATACCGTAGGATCCCGTTGGGCATTATTGTATTACGTCCTTGACTCTGGTGTGTGTGTGTGTGTGTGTGTGTGTGTGTGTGTGTGTGTGTGTGTGTGTGTGTGTAGCACTTCGGGAGGGATGATGGCGGCGTAAGGCAACCTGGGGATCCGGCAGGAAACTGTCTGTATGAATACTTACATGATGAACACTCCTGCTGGGGGAGGGTATCATGGTGAACACTCCTGCTGGGGGAGGGTATCATGGTGAACACTCCTGCTGGGGGAGGGTATCATGGTGAACACTCCTGCTGGGGGAGGGTATCCTGGTGAACACTCCTGCTGGGGGAGGGTATCATGATGAACACTCCTGCTGGGGGAGGGTATCATGATGAACACTCCTGCTGGGGGAGGGTATCCTGGTGAACACTCCTGCTGGGGGAGGGTATCATGATGAACACTCCTGCTGGGGGAGGGTATCATGGTGAACACTCCTGCTGGGGGAGGGTATCATGGTGAACACTCCTGCTGGGGGAGGGTATCATGGTGAACACTCCTGCTGGGGGAGGGTATCATGATGAACACTCCTGCTGGGGGAGGGAATCATGATGAACACTCCTGCTGGGGGAGGGTATCATGATGAACACTCCTGCTGGGGGAGGGTATCATGGTGAACACTCCTGCTGGGGGAGGGTATCATGATGAACACTCCTGCTGGGGGAGGGAATCATGATGAACACTCCTGCTGGGGGAGGGTATCATGATGAACACTCCTGCTGGGGGAGGGTATCATGATGAACACTCCTGCTGGGAGAGGGTATCATGGTGAACACTCCTGCTGGGGGAGGGTATCATGGTGAACACTCCTGCTGGGGGAGGGTATCATGATGAACACTCCTGCTGGGGGAGGGTATCATGATGAACACTCCTGCTGGGGGAGGGTATCATGATGAACACTCCTGCTGGGGGAGGGTATCATGGTGAACACTCCTGCTGGGGGAGGGTATCATGATGAACACTCCTGCTGGGGGAGGGTATCATGATGAACACTCCTGCTGGGGGAGGGTATCATGATGAACACTCCTGCTGGGGGAGGGTATCATGGTGAACACTCCTGCTGGGGGAGGGTATCATGGTGAACACTCCTGCTGGGGGAGGGTATCATGGTGAACACTCCTGCTGGGGGAGGGTATCATGATGAACACTCCTGCTGGGGGAGGGAATCATGATGAACACTCCTGCTGGGGGAGGGTATCATGATGAACACTCCTGCTGGGGGAGGGTATCATGATGAACACTCCTGCTGGGAGAGGGTATCATGATGAACACTCCTGCTGGGGGAGGGTATCATGATGAACACTCCTGCTGGGGGAGGGTATCATGGTGAACACTCCTGCTGGGGGAGGGTATCATGATGAACACTCCTGCTGGGGGAGGGAATCATGATGAACACTCCTGCTGGGGGAGGGTATCATGATGAACACTCCTGCTGGGGGAGGGTATCATGATGAACACTCCTGCTGGGGAGGGTATCATGATGAACACTCCTGCTGGGGGAGGGTATCATGATGAACACTCCTGCTGGGGGAGGGTATCATGGTGAACACTCCTGCTGGGGGAGGGTATCATGATGAACACTCCTGCTGGGGGAGGGTATCATGATGAACACTCCTGCTGGGGAGGGTATCATGATGAACACTCCTGCTGGGGGAGGGTATCATGGTGAACACTCCTGCTGGGGGAGGGTATCCTGGTGAACACTCCTGCTGGGGGAGGGTATCATGATGAACACTCCTGCTGGGGGAGGGTATCATGGTGAACACTCCTGCTGGGGGAGGGTATCATGGTGAACACTCCTGCTGGGGGAGTATCATGATGAACACTCCTGCTGGGGGAGGGTATCATGATGAACACTCCTGCTGGGGGAGGGTATCATGGTGAACACTCCTGCTGGGGGAGGGTATCATGATGAACACTCCTGCTGGGGGAGGGTATCATGATGAACACTCCTGCTGGGGAGGGTATCATGATGAACACTCCTGCTGGGGGAGGGTATCATGGTGAACACTCCTGCTGGGGGAGGATATCATGATAAACACTCCTGCTGGGGGAGGGTATCATGATGAACACTCCTGCTGGGGGAGGGTATCATGGTGAACACTCCTGCTGGGGGAGGGTATCATGGTGAACACTCCTGCTGGGGGAGGGTATCATGATGAACACTCCTGCTGGGGGGAGGGTATCATGGTGAACACTCCTGCTGGGGGAGGGTATCATGATGAAGACTCCTGCTGGGGGAGGGTATCATGATGAAGACTCCTGCTGGGGGAGGGTATCATGATGAAGACTCCTGCTGGGGGAGGGTATCATGGTGAACACTCCTGCTGGGGGAGGATATCATGATGAACACTCCTGCTGGGGGAGGGTATCATGATGAAGACTCCTGCTGGGGGAGGGTATCATGATGAAGACTCCTGCTGGGGGAGGGTATCATGGTGAAGACTCCTGCTGGGGAATGGTATCATGGTGAGCACTCCTGCTGGGGGAGGGTATCATGATGAACACTCCTGCTGGGGGAGGGTATCATGATGAACACTCCTGCTGGGGGAGGGTATCATGGTGAAAACTCCTGCTGGGGGAGGGTATCATGGTGAACACTCCTGCTGGGGGAGGGTATCATGGTGAACACTCCTGCTGGGGGAGGGTATCATGATGAACACTCCTGCTGGGGGAGTATCATGATGAACACTCCTGCTGGGGGAGGGTATCATGATGAACACTCCTGCTGGGGGAGTATCATGATGAACACTCCTGCTGGGGGAGGGTATCATGATGAACACTCCTGCTGGGGGAGGGTATCATGGTGAACACTCCTGCTGGGGGAGGGTATCATGATGAACACTCCTGCTGGGGGAGGGTATCATGATGAACACTCCTGCTGGGGGAGGGTATCATGATGAACACTCCTGCTGGGGGAAGGGTATCATGATGAACACTCCTGATGGGGGAGGGTATCATGATGAACACTCCTGCTGGGGGAGGGTATCATGATGAACACTCCTGCTGGGGAGGGTATCATGATGAACACTCCTGCTGGGGGAGGGTATCATGGTGAACACTCCTGCTGGGGGAGGGTATCATGGTGAACACTCCTGCTGGGGGAGGGTATCATGGTGAACACTCCTGCTGGGGGAGGGTATCATGATGAACACTCCTGCTGGGGGAGGGTATCATGGTGAACACTCCTGCTGGGGGAGGGTATCATGATGAACACTCCTGCTGGGGGAGGGTATCATGATGAACACTCCTGCTGGGGGAGGGTATCATGGTGAACACTCCTGCTGGGGGAGGGTCTCATGATGAACACTCCTGCTGGGGGAGGGTATCATGATGAACACTCCTGCTGGGGGAGGGTATCATGGTGAACACTCCTGCTGGGGGAGGGTATCATGGTGAACATTCCTGCTGGGGAGGGTATCATGATGAACACTCCTGCTGGGGGAGGGTATCATGATGAACACTCCTGCTGGGGGAGGGTATCATGATGAACACTCCTGCTGGGGCAGGGTATCATGATGAACACTCCTGCTGGGGGAGGGTATCATGATGAACACTCCTGCTGGGGGAGGGTATCATGATGAACACTCCTGCTGGGGGAGGGTATCATGGTGAACACTCCTGCTGGGGGAGGGAATCATGATGAACACTCCTGCTGGGGGAGGGTATCATGATGAACACTCCTGCTGGGGGAGGGTATCATGATGAACACTCCTGCTGGGGGAGGGTATCATGGTGAGCACTCCTGCTGGGGGGGGGGGGGGTCATGATATTTACCAGCGTGGGGAGGGGAGGGTCGAAATGCTGAGACTTTGAAACAGTTGTTAAGTGTTTCGAAAGGTAATTGGTCAAGGCTGAAGGGTTAAGAGTAAAGTAATTTAGAAAGTAATTATCACAAGAGTCTGGTATTACGCAGTGGTTGTGAGGTGGTTGTGAGGTGGGTGCGACCGTGTGTAGACAGAGGGCTCGGGCGATGGTCCGGCCTCGCACAGGACCCGGTCGTGTCCTGACGCTGTACCGTCAGGACTCCAAGAAGGACCAAGCTGGTCTGACGGCCTGGTGCTGCTGCTGCTGACGGCGGTGCTTGCTGCTGCTGACGGCGGTGCTGCTGGGAGTGGAAGAGGGTGGCCACCTCAGGACACAAGGGCTGTCATGATGTATGCCTGGGGCGGGGCGGGGCGGAGCGGGGCTATGGCCAAGATTATACCAGTGGACTGGAAGAACTGGATCGGGGTCTGGAGCTAGAGTGACCTGGAGCCAGTGGTGAGTGGAAGATGGTGGGGAGATGAGGTGGCCGATGGTCGGGTCGACGCGCGTCGCATGATCGGTGTAGGATTCGGCCACACGTAACCCCCACAACAGGATGGGGTGACGCACCAGCAGGAGCAGTGTGGCTGCCTCGCCTCCTCGGCCGCCTTACATCCTGGCCAAGATGTGTGTTTGTGACGTCGCCCGCAACACAGCCAGCGTGACGCTGGCATCCGCTTACCCCACGTCACGTAACACGTCACGTAACCCAACGGCGGGGGGTCGAGTTTACTGGTTTATTGTCATACGTGTCCCTGGAGGAGGAGGAGGAGGGGGAGGTAGACCTCACCTGCCCTCACCGCCGGCCCTCAGGGCTGGGCTGGTTCAGGTGGCCCTCAGCTGCAACCCCCTCCCCCCTGGTAATACAACGAAGGCCCTCAGCATGAGGGCGTTGCGTCACGATTCCACGTGAGTCACACATTTGTTGTATATTATAACGAAATGTGTGACAGTATAAGGAATTCCGTGAAGCGTCGACGAATGATGTGAAAAAATATATAACGAAATGCGAGGATATATATATATATATATATATATATATATATATATATATATATATATATATATATATATATACTGACGTGTTGTCGTTAGTGTGGCCAGGCCAGACCAGCACCAGACCCCTGGGCCCAGTATCGTGTTGGCCGGGCCAGGCCAGCACCACACCCCCGGCCAGGCCAGGCCAGGCCAGGCCACCAACCAAGTGCCACGTCCTTATCACAAGCTAATTATTCCTGTAGGCCACCTGGAGGGTGTGTGTGTGTGTGTGTGTGTCCTCTCTCTCTCTCTCTCTCTCTCTCTCTCTCTCTCTCTCTCTCTCACAACCTACCGTCATCACATGGTGGCAGCAAGGCTCATGGGGGGAGGGGGAGAGCCAGGCTATGGAGCCAGATGGAGTGTCTCAACCATCTTCCAGCAGGTGAGGGACATCCAGCTACCTACCCTTCCAGGTGGTCACCGTCGCTCTATCAGTATTTGGTACATGGCGGAGGCGGGCTGAGTGTGTCCTGCAGGGGAAAGAGAGTCGGGTTAAACAACTATGTTCAGAGAGAGAGAGAGAGAGAGAGAGAGAGAGAGAGAGAGAGAGAGAGAGAGAGAGAGAGAGTAGCTTCTTGTTGCAGAAGCGGTCCAGGAAGTATGGCTGACACTTGAAGACAACCATGATACAAACTACACACAAAATCCAAGATCTGGACACCAGTGTAATCCTGGAACACCCTTGGTTCCCTGGAAGCCTCAAACCTGGAACATCCTTGGTTCCCTGGAAGCCTCAAACCTGGAACACTCTTGGTTCCCTGGAAGCCTCAAACCTGGAACATCCTTGGTTCCCTGGAAGCCTCAAACCTGGAGCACCTTCGGTTCCCTGGAAGCCTCAAACCTGGAACATCCTTGGTTCCCTGGAAGCCTCAAACCTGGAACATCCTTGGTTCCCTGGAAGCCTCAAACCTGGAACACCCTTGGTTCCCTGGAAGTCTCAAACCTGGAACATCCTTGGTTCCCTGGAAGCCTCAAACCTGGAACACCCTTGGTTCCCTGGAAGTCTCAAACCTGGAACATCCTTGGTTCCCTGGAAGCCTCAAACCTGGAACACCCTTGGTTCCCTGGAAGCCTCAAAGCACTCCTGTCATCCATCGATGTTCACCATGAACAATGTTCAGCTTGGCTTAGTGAACAGTCTGGCGGGGATGTATGAACATGGCATCATAAACAGACACCCAGATAATCCCTCACACACATCAGTCTTCTCTCCCACCTCAAACCATTCCTTCCCCTCTCCCACCTCAAACCATTCCTTCCCCTCTCCCATCTCAAACCATTCCTTCCCCTCTCCCACCTTAAACCATTCCTTCCCCTCTCCCACCTCAAACCATCCCTTCCCCTCTCCCACCTCAAACCATTCCTTCCCCTCTCCCACCTCAAACCATTCCTTCCCCTCTCCCACCTCAAACCATCCCTTCCCCTCTCCCACCTCAAACCATTCCTTCCCCTCTCCCACCTCAAACCATTCCTTCCCCTCTCCCACCTCAAACCATCCCTTCCCCTCTCCCACCTCAAACCATTCCTTCCCCTCTCCCACCTCAAACCATTCCTTCCCCTCTCCCACCTCAAACCATCCCTTCCCCTCTCCCACCTCAAACCATTCCTTCCCCTCTCCCACCTTAAACCATTCCTTCCCCTCTCCCACCTCAAACCATTCCTTCCCCTCTCCCACCTCAAACCATTCCTTCCCCTCTCCCACCTCAAACCATTCCTTCCCCTCTCCCACCTCAAACCATCCCTTCCCCTCTCCCACCTCAAACCATTCCTTCCCCTCTCCCACCTCAAACCATTCCTTCCCCTCTCCCACCTCAAACCATTCCTTCCCCTCTCCCACCTCAAACCATTCCTTCCCCTCTCCCACCTCAAACCATTCCTTCCCCTCTCCCACCTCAAACCATTCCTTCCCCTCTCCCACCTCAAACCATTCCTTCCCCTCTCCCACCTCAAACCATTCCTTCCCCTCTCCCACCTTAAACCATTCCTTCCCCTCTCCCACCTCAAACCATTACTTCCCCTCTCCCATCTCAAACCATTCCTTCCCCTCTCCCACCTCAAACCATTCCTTCCCCTCTCCCACCTTAAACCATTCCTTCCCCTCTCCCACCTCAAACCATTACTTCCCCTCTCCCACCTCAAACCATTCCTTCCCCTCTTCCACCTCAAACCATTCCTTTCCCTCTCCCATCTCAAACCATTCCTTCCCCTCTCTCACCTCCTCTCCCTCTCCTCTAACCATCCCATTACAAAAACACAAAATCCTTCATGAAACCTAGGGTGATTTGAGGTGCGACAGGCGAAGGTCCCACGTCCCGCGATGCCTTCCCAGGTGGCACCACCGTCACTAGTACGAGGCCCCATTGGTGCCATGCAGTCCTCACTGCTGTGGTCACCAGGGCCACCGCCAGTAGTGCCGGTCACCAGCCCCGGGCAGGGTGCGAGGCGGGGCGGGGCTGCTGCAGGAGATGGTGTGCGAGTCGGCATCGCGAGACCTTAGACGGACAACGGGGAGGGGGCGAAAGTTCTGGGAGCGTTGAAAAATGTGTGGAAGTCGAGAACGTTATCTTGGAAAACAAAAATGGCTAGTCCAAGATATCGCATGCGTCAGTCACTTGATTTTCGATTCTTTTTTTGAGTGTCGGAAACCACAGAAGATGACCCTGTTCGTGACGGAGGACAGGGAAGGTGGGAGGTGGGGTGTGTGCTGAGAGAGAGAGGGACGGAGAGGGAGTGAGGCGAGCCAGTCAAGTCAGAGGGAGAGAGGAGGAGGAGAAGAGGCTGAAGAACCTGCATCAGGAGGAGGTGGGGTTAAAGAGCGGGTTTCCTGGAGATCCTCTGCAGCAGCTGCGACGGATCCAGCTCGTCTTAATGCGAACTGGAACGGAAAAATGTGTCTGGAAATGTTCTCTTGAGATGAAGGTAGAAGGACAAGTTGACGATCGTCATGGCTTAGAATCCTTACCCGGGAGGAGGAATTGGTTTAGGGATTCTCCTGATCGTATTAGGTGGATCAGAAGTGGACTCCTTACAGGGGAGGAGGAATTGGTTTAGGGATTCTCCTGATCGTATTAGGTGGATCAGAAGTGGACTCCTTACAGGGGAGGAGGAATTGGTTTAGGGATTCTCCTGATCGTATTAGGTGGATCAGAAGTGGACTCCTTACAGGGGAGGAGGAATTGGTTTAGTGATTCTCCTGATCGTATTAGGTGGATCAGAAGTGGACTCCTTACAGGGGAGGAGGAATTGGTTTAGGGATTCTCCTGATCGTATTAGGTGGATCAGAAGTGGACTCGCTTATATTCCAAGTGTCATTACGTCGAGCAAGTAGCTGCCACGCTTATTGTCATGGTACTCATCGTTGTTGTGTCGTTGGAAATGATTGGTGGTGGCAGACCGTTGGCAGTGATGGGAATCACGTCTTCTCTACTGGTGTTGGAACCGACTGTCGTGACAGATGTTGGCACTGTTGGGGCCCACGTGTTGTCTTGGTGGTGTGGGAGAGCCGAACGCTGGTGTCAGATGGTGGCACTGGTGGAAACCATGTGTCTTGGTGGTGTGGGGGAGCCGGAGGGTGGTGGCAGATGGTGGCACTGGTGGAGACCATGTGTCTTGGTGGTGTGGGAGCCGAGCGGTGGTGGCAGATGCCGACAAGGGGTGGAGGACCACATGTTGTCTGGTGGTGTGGCGTGGGAGCCGACGGAGGGGAGGGCGGCGACATTAATGTCTTCATACAAACCAAAGAAAAAAAACTTCATAATTTGTTGTGGTGTTGCAGGAGGGGGCGAGGCTTTGACTCTTACCCCCACACCACCACCACCACTGACTTGACCTTCGCCCTCATACCGCCAGGCGCCACCTGAACAGCATCAACGCGTCACATTCAAAACAGAAGTTTTATTTATATTTGTTGTCCTTAGAGATGGACGCCACAGGGGTGAGGCATGTCCGCTGGTGCTGAGGGGGACCACAAGGCTATATCTTTCGCCTGAGTGCACGGAGCAGTTTACATGAGGAAAGACTTTCAGTAAAATACTAATGGTAGTTTACGCCATGATACTTTAACCTTCCAGTTTTAAATATTTTTCCGATTTATGCTATTAACAAGTAGTCCCGTCTTCTGTCTGGAGACATGCGAAAGTTGCAAGTCGCCCGACGAATATCCGTCATTGCACATTTGCCAATAATTCATCCATTCACTTGGTAGGATAGAGAATGCTGGCGGCTGGGATAATGTATTTTCGAGAAAACATGTTACTATTGAGCAAGAAAGCTGTGCCGATAGTATGGGAGGTATGAAGAAGCGAATGTCGAAGATGAATTGTTGTAACGCTGAACTATGCTATTCCGCCGTTCTGCCACGAAACACAACAAGGATGTTTTTTTGTTGTTGTTGTCGGAGCGTCTGCTCACTGTAAGTCCAAGTCTAAAGGTCAATGACCAGCTGTTCAGCGGCGGCCCAGCCATCCTCTGGAGCGAGCAGGCGAGGGCATGTAGGATCTCAAGCTGCTAGTATAGATGATACAACCAAGGATCTCAAGCTGCTAGTATAGATGATACAACCAAGGATCTCAAGCTGCTAGTATAGATGATACAACCAAGGAAAACATCCAGCGACAATAACATATCAGTCATCTCCGTCAGACGTTGGCGGAAACAGTAATTTTCCAAACCAATTTCACAAACTAAGCAAGAAGTTACGTATCATTAGGAATGAACCCTTGTGCTTAAGCACGAGAAGATGCTCATGAAATTTATGTGTTTATGTAGATAACTGAATAGACCACCCTAACCGTAGACGGTCTCAGGCTCTGTAACTATGACATCATTCATCATAACTATGACATCATTCATCATAACTATAATATCATGCATCATAACTATCATTCATCATAACTATGATATTCATCATAACTATAATTCATGCATCATAACTATCATTCATCATAACTATGATATCATTCATCATAACTATCATTCATCATAACTATGATATCATGCATCATAACTGTCATTCATCATAACTATGATATCATGCATCATAACTATCATTCATCATAACTATAATATCATGCATCATAACTATCATTCATCATAACTATGATATCATTCATCATAACTATCATTCATCATAACTATGATATCATGCATCATAACTGTCATTCATCATAACTATGTTATTCATCATAACTGTTATCATTCATCATAACTATGATATCATGCATCATAACTATAATATCATGCATCATAACTATCATTCATCATAACTATGATATCATGCATCATAACTGTCATTCATCATAACTATGTTATTCATCATAACTGTTATCATTCATCATAACTATGATATCATGCATCATAACTATAATATCATGCATCATAACTATCATTCATCATAACTTATCATTCATCATAACTGTTATCACTCATCATAACTATAATATCATGCATCATAACTATCATTCATCATAAGTGTGATATCATGCATCATAACTCTATCATTCATCATAACTATAATATCATGCATCATAACTATCATTCATCATAACTATGATATCATGCATCATAACTATCATTCATCATAACTATGATATCATCCGTCTGGACTGTGATAGCCTCCATCTCAAGTAGGTACGAGTCATAAAGATTAACTCTACGTGAACATGATTCTCGAGTTAGTCAGTAAAGCAAACACGGACCTCGAGCATTGATTTGAATGACTTTAATTGTTTAGGTAAACATAACATGGTATTTTATTAATAGTAAGGGTGAAGGGTGCATGGTTAGGAGTAGGTGGAGGCAAGGACAAATTGTACAGTGGGTACAATCGACACTAGAGGGTGACAGGCGGTCCCGAGTGGGGCCCAGGAACCCGAGTGGGGCCCAGGGACCCGGTGGTTTCTGCGTCCCATCCTGGGGGCATCCTGGGGGAAAGAGGAAACAGCATTGGTGCACTGGCATTAATGTGATGTAGACCAGAGAGAAACAAGATTGTACACTTAACAATGCTTCTCTTCTTCATGACCAGCTCAGCCTTCATGGTCTTATCTCTGGTTCATAGCCTTATCACTGGTTCATGGCCTTATCTCTGGTTCATGGCCTCATCTCTGGTTCATGGTCTTATCTCTGGTTCATGGTCTTATCACTGGTTCATGGCCTTATCTCTGGTTCATGGTCTTATCTCTGGTTCATGGTCTTATCACTAGTTCATGGTCTTATCTCTGGTTCATGGCCTTATCACTGGTTCATAGCCTTATCTCTGGTTTATGGCCTTATCTCTGGTTCATGGTCTTATCTCTGGTTCATGGTCTTATCTCTGGTTCATGGCCTTATGTGTGGTTCATGGCCTTATCTCTGGTTCATGGCCTTATGTGTGGTTCATGGCCTTATCTATGGTTCATGGTCTTATCTTTGGTATCAGACAGTTCATAATGACAACAACACTACATAAGGATGATAACTGGTGTGCGAGAAATTGAGGAAGTGTGGCGTTTCTTACGTCTGTATAAGAAAGGATTGCATCCTATATATATATATATATATATATATATATATATATATATATATATATATATATATATATATATGTATGTATCCTTCCTCCATACTATTCGCCATTTCCCGCATTAGCGAGGTAGCGTTAAGAACAGAGGACTGGGCCTTTGAGGGAATATCCTCACCTGGCCCCCTTCTCTGTTCCTTCTTTTGGAAAATTAAAAAATATATGTATCCCTGGGGATAGGGGAGAAAGAATACTTCCCACGTATTCCCTGCGTGTCGTAGAAGGCGACTAAAAGGGAAGGGAGCGGGGGGCTGGAAATCCTCCCCTCTCATTTTTTTTTTCTTTTTCCAAAAGAAGGAACAGAGAAGAGGGCCAGGTGAGGATATTCCCTCAAAGGCCCAGTCCTCTGTTCTTAACGCTACCTCGCTAATGCGGGAAATGGCGAATAGTATGAAAAAGAAAGTATATATATATATATATATATATATATATATATATATATATATATATATATATATATATATATATATATGTAAATGACTCACTATATTCATAACACAGAAGCATCTGCTTCAGGCAAGGAAGAAAAAATTCTCATCCTCCTCAACAGAATTGATTTGCTCCACCCTAACCCACGCCTCACCTCCTTGGTCACCCATTCCTTTCAAAGTAACCACAGCAAAGATGCAAACCACACAAAAACATAACACCCAGAAAAATCGTAGTTTAGTGATCATCAGACATTTAACATATGTATAACAAAGTTAAAAATACATCAGTTAAATTCCTCATAAACATGCAATTTCAGCAGTGCATGATCCTTCCTACCGAAACCAATTTAGTCAGTCATAAACCCCACAATGAAAATATGTGAGGTATACCCTGTCACACATCTTCACTCGTGGTTAACCTCCTCCCCCAAAACACACGCGTGTCCACACCCTCGTCACACTGTAATGACTCGGCAAAAACCGAGCAGCCTGCCTTTCCTCCCCCCACCAGCTCACACACACACACACACACACACACACACACACACACACACCATCACCTTACCTCAAGCTCCTACTTAAGGCTGCTGCAGAGCTCAGGAAGCCAGCCACGTCCAACAGTAGGGACAAGAGTGTGTAGGGTCAACGCTAGGGCAGTTGAGAGGCAGGTGTTCAGTAAGGAGGGGGGATGCTGGACGTAAGGGGGGGTCGTCTCCTGATGTGTTGTGTCGATGATGTGTGTTATTGGGATTAGATTGGATCATAAGATTTAGGCTTATAATCCAAGCACTGGAGCATCAAAGGCTATATATTCATCGCCCTTAAATAAAGTTTAGAATATTCTATCTTAGAAATTCACTGTAACTCAAAACAAATAACCCGTTCCAGTTGTGATAGACCAAGAAGGGAAGCACGAAATGTATAAGGGAGAAAACAGCCAACAAACATGTGTTGGTGTGAGAAGCTTAAGCTTGACCTTTGCAGCTTAGTTAAACCCACGTACGTACCAGGGAAAGGCAATTCCTCGCTGCCATACCTCCAGTCATCACAGCTCCACGCAAACCCCACCACCACGTTAAGGTCCATGTAGGTCGTGGGGAGGAGGAGGAGGTGGCTGGTGACTAGACTCCTCACGAGAAAGTGTAACACGTGAATGTCTTGGGAGTGTAGTTTCGAATGATTATATATATATATATATATATATATATATATATATATATATATATATATATATATATATATATATATATATATATATATATTTGAGAAGGTGATTTGAGAAGGAGATGGAGTGAGTATTTTGAAGGTTTGTTGAATGTGTTTGATGACAGAGTGGCAGTTTTGGTCGAGGTGGTGTGCAAAGTGAGAGGGTTAGGGAAAATGATTTGGTAAACAGAGAAGAGGTAGTGAAAGCTTTGCGGAAGATGAAAGCCGGCAAGGCAGCAGGTTTGGATGGTATTGCAGTGGAATTTATTAAAAAAGGGGGTGACTGTATTGTTGACTGGTTGGTAAGGTTATTTAATGTATGTATGACTCATGGTGAGGTGCCTGAGGATTGGCGGAATGCGTGCATAGTGCCATTGTACAAAGGCAAAGGGGATAAGAGTGAGTGCTCAAATTACAGAGGTATAAGTTTGTTGAGTATTCCTGGTAAATTATATGGGAGGGTATTGATTGAGAGGGTGAAGGCATGTACAGAGCATCAGATTGGGGAAGAGCAGTGTGGTTTCAGAAGTGGTAGAGGATGTGTGGATCAGGTGTTTGCTTTGAAGAATGTATGTGAGAAATACTTAGAAAAGCAAATGGATTTGTATGTAGCATTTATGGATCTGGAGAAGGCATATGATAGAGTTGATAGAGATGCTCTGTGGAAGGTATTAAGAATATATGGTGTGGGAGGAAAGTTGTTAGAAGCAGTGAAAAGTTTTTATCGAGGATGTAAGGCATGTGTACGTGTAGGAAGAGAGGAAAGTGATTGGTTCTCAGTGAATGTAGGTTTGCGGCAGGGGTGTGTGATGTCTCCATGGTTGTTTAATTTGTTTATGGATGGGGTTGTTAGGGAGGTAAATGCAAGAGTTTTGGAAAGAGGGGCAAGTATGAAGTCTGTTGGGATGAGAGAGCTTGGGAAGTGAGTCAGTTGTTGTTCGCTGATGATACAGCGCTGGTGGCTGATTCATGTGAGAAACTGCAGAAGCTGGTGGCTGAGTTTGGAAAAGTGTGTGGAAGAAGAAAGTTAAGAGTAAATGTGAATAAGAGCAAGGTTATTAGGTACAGTAGGGTTGAGGGTCAAGTCAATTGGGAGGTGAGTTTGAATGGAGAAAAACTGGAGGAAGTGAAGTGTTTTAGATATCTGGGAGTGGATCTGGCAGCGGATGGAACCATGGAAGCAGAAGTGGATCATAGGGTGGGGGAGGGGGCGAAAATCCTGGGGGCCTTGAAGAATGTGTGGAAGTCGAGAACATTATCTCGGAAAGCAAAAATGGGTATGTTTGAAGGAATAGTGGTTCCAACAATGTTGTATGGTTGCGAGGCGTGGGCTATGGATAGAGTTGTGCGCAGGAGGATGGATGTGCTGGAAATGAGATGTTTGAGGATAATGTGTGGTGTGAGGTGGTTTGATCGAGTGAGTAACGTAAGGGTAAGAGAGATGTGTGGAAATAAAAAGAGCGTGGTTGAGAGAGCAGAAGAGGGTGTTTTGAAGTGGTTTGGGCACATGGAGAGGATGAGTGAGGAAAGATTGACCAAGAGGATATATGTGTCGGAGGTGGAGGGAACAAGGAGAAGAGGGAGACCAAATTGGAGGTGGAAAGATGGAGTGAAAAAGATTTTGTGTGATCGGGGCCTGAACATGCAGGAGGGTGAAAGGAGGGCAAGGAATAGAGTGAATTGGAGCGATGTGGTATACCGGGGTTGACGTGCTGTCAGTGGATTGAATCAAGGCATGTGAAGCGTCTGGGGTAAACCATGGAAAGCTGTGTAGGTATGTATATTTGCGTGTGTGGACGTATGTATATACATGTGTATGGGGGGGGGTTGGGCCATTTCTTTCGTCTGTTTCCTTGCGCTACCTCGCAAACGCGGGAGACAGCGACAAAGTATAATAATAATAATAATAATATATATATATATATATATATATATATATATATATATATATATATATATATATATATATATATATATATATATATATATATTTTTTTTTTTTTTTTTTTTTTTATCATCCGGGGAGAGACAAGAGAGAAATATAACAGTCAGTTGATATACTTTTCTCTTGTGTCTCCCCTGATGATGTGATTATTACACGAAAGTGCACTTGGGAACTGATCGTGTTTCAGTTTCCCCGTGGACTCATAGGAAAAAAAAAAAAAAATATATATATATATATATATATATATATATATATATATATATATATATATATAAGGTGGGTAGGAACAATGAGCAATAGTTGGGTGAGGTGTTGTGGGTGGCGCCTGGCACCCACCAGCTGTTGTGAAGGTCGGCCGGTTATACAACGTGACACGGCCAGTATTTTGCCGACAGAATTCTTGGAATGCCGAGGCGGGAGGCAACACCCCGACCTGTTCATTCTCGGGTGGGCTGAGGGCACGAGGAGGCTGTGGAGGCCCTGGCCACCACCATGGTGAGGGTGGGAGGGTGGTGGTACGTTGCCCTGGTGTGGGCCAGGTGCGTGGCCAGCCAGTGTTTGGCTGACCAGGTGTGTATCGCATGACAAGGGCAGCTTGAGCCATACGTACGAGGCCTTGTTTGCCTTGTGGTGGGTGCGGCCTCTCCCCCACCTCCCTCCCTCCCTCCCACAACACCCCCTCCCTCCCTCCCTCCCTCCCTCTCTCTCACCACAACACCCGCCACACCCCTTCTTCAAGCATGCGTACCCTCCCTCCTTCCCACACCCACGTCCCCTGCATGATTCCCTCCACCTCCCTCCCACACACACGTGCCTCATGCATACCTCCTCCTCCACCCACTCCCACCCCAAAAGCACCCTTAACCTCCCACCCACTTCCCTCCTCCTGCACGGCCCAGTGTAGCCAACACTGTACACTGGTACTGCACATGTCAGACACTGTTACCAACTTCCTCTGACCTCAGGTAAGTAAACTACCACTTTCGGATAAAAACCTCGTGTGGTAACACTGAAGGCTCTGTATGTGTAGAAAGTAGTCCACATATGTATTATGTCTGCATGTGCTATTATCATTCTTCCTGTGTAGTTCATAACATTGCACTCCTGGTATGTAAAATTGCATGACGATGTGGTGATCCATGTACATCTTGCGCTTGTAACTGTATTATTTCATTGTAACGACTCGTCCTGTACCTGAATAGTTTGTGTAAGGATGATTATACTGTGTGTGTGTGTGTGTGTGTGTGTGTGTGTGTGTGTGTCTATCTATCTGTCTGTCTGTAGGTCCGGGTTACGTGTGTGTGTGTGTGTGTGTGTGTGTCTGTCTGTCTGTCTGTCTGTCTGTAGGTCTGGGTTACGTTTGTGTGTGTGTGTGTGTGTGTGTGTGTGTGTGTGTGTGTACATCATTACTGATGCTTGTGTACACCGCAGATGACACGTACATGTACGACGACGACGTTGGTGACGGAGGCGAGGGCGGGGCCAGTGTGGGGGCGGCGCAAGGCCTGGGTCCGCCCCACCACTGGTACGACGAGCCGCCTTACGAGTCCGACCCGGAGGACTTCCTCATCGGCAAGGACCCCTTCAGGTAGGTCCTCGAGGCTCAGGTGATGACTACATCGGCAAGGACCCCTTCAGGTAGGTCCTCGAGGCTCAGATGATGACTACAATGGCGTGGACACCTTCAGGTAGGTCCTCGAGGCTCAGGTGATGACTACATCGTCGAGGACCCCTTCAGGTAGGTCCTCGAGGCTCAGGTGATGACTACATCCATCGAGGACACCTTCAGGTAGGTCCTCGAGGCTCTGGTGATGACTACATCGGCAAGGACCCCTTCAGGGAAGTCCTCGAGGCTCTGGTGATGACTACATCGGCGAGGACACCTTCAGGTAGGTCCTCGAGGCTCAGGTGATGACTACATCCATCGAGGACACCTTCAGGTAGGTCCTCGAGGCTCTGGTGATGACTACATCGGCAAGGACCCCTTCAGGTAGGTCCTCGAGGCTCAGTTGATGACTACATCGGCGAGGACACCTTCAGGTAGGTCCTCGAGGCTCTGGTGATGATTACATCGCTGAGGACACCTTCAGGTAGGTCCTCGAGGCTCAGGTGATGACCACTTCTGCAGAGACTCCCTCAGGTAGGTCCTCGAGGCTCAGGTGATGACCATCCACAAGGGCATCCTTCACTTAGGCCTGTGAGTCTCAGACAATCACTACATTGACAACATTATCTTCATTTAGGACCTCAGGTGAGAGCCATATGGCTGGCCTGGAGTCTGTAGGGGGCAAGGTTATCATGAGTAGGAGGAGAGGCAGGTGTGTGGGAAGAGTAGGAGGAGAGGCAGATGTGTGGGAAGAGTAGGAGGAGAAGCAGGTGTGTGGGAAGAGTAGGAGGAGAGGCAGATGTGTGGGAAGAGTAGGAGAGAGGCAGGTGTGTGGGAAGAGTAGGAGGAGAGGCAGGTGTGTGGGAAGAGTAGGAGGAGAGGCAGGTGTGTGGGAAGAGCAGGAGGAGAGGCAGATGTGTAGAAGAGGCAGGTGTGTAGGAAGAGCAGATATGTTGGCTTGAATTAAAACCGTGGTGATGGCGGAGGCAAGACGTCAGATGACGGTATATTGTGAAAAATGTGGATGTAGTGGTGGATAGTAGGGTGGGAATGTGTGGATGGTGCGTGGTGGAATAGGAGGGGGGAACGAGGGAGGGCAACGTTGAGAGAGAGAGAGAGAGAGAGAGAGAGAGAGAGAGAGAGAGAGAGAGAGAGAGAGAGAGAGAGAGAGAGAGCTGCAGGGTAGGAAGGAGGAGTGTTTCCCAGGCGAGGGTACGTGTACCTCCCTCCCTCACTCTATGGTACACGAGAACCCTTCCACATGGTACTGAATGAGAGTGTTCAAAGATCTGGTGGAATGTGGACACATCCCTGTGTGTGTGTGTGTGTGTGTGTGTGTGTGTGTGTGTTTTGGACGTGAGCTTTTGCTAATGTTAAGTTGTGTCGTAAGTTTAAGGTTTATTCCTGTGTTTAGCGTGTACTTCTTTTGGACAGATGTTTGTAAGTAGCGGAAGACGACGTGGTTGAGACAGAGAGATAGATAGATAGATATTTAGATAGACACATAGATAGATAGAAAAATAGATATATAAATAGATAGATAAGATAGATTGATAAATAGATAGATAGATAAGATTGATAAATAGATAAAATAGAAAGATAAATAGATCAGATAGATGGATAAATAGATCAGATAGATAGGTAGATAGATAGATAGATAGATAGATAGATAGATGATATATAGAGGGGCTTGGCGTGCGTGTTGTGAGGTTCTACGTTTCTGCCCAACAGAGAGCCGTACGCGCACAACCTGCGTGCCGTGTTGAACGAGGAGGACATCATCTCCCTGCGGACAGCGGGGGACATCTCCGTGCCCCGGGACGTCACCAAGACCGCCCACACCCACTGGGCGGGAGGTGGACCCGCCGGCCTGGCCTTCCGCAGCCCCACCCACGCCCACCGCAGCCCCACCCACACCCACTGGCCCGAGGCCGCCTACCAGAGCGGGCGGTGCGTGTCCAGCTTCGCCCAGCCCGTGTACGACAACGTGCGACTGGTCAACGTGGCTGGCTCCCGGCCCGAGCGCCAGCGGAGACGAGAGCCAGAGTACCGCAACGTTGAGGCGGCTGCGGCGGGCGGCGGCGGCGGCGGCGGGCGGCGGCCGCGGCACCCGCTCCTGCGGGAGACGGCGGGAGACTACGCCTCCGACGTCCACAGCGTCACCTCCCGCCTCTCCACCGTCTCCGTCGACACGAACCGCTCCGACCCCACGGACCTACGTCTCTCCAAGTACACGGTAGGTCCTGCCACCTCCCTCCCACCCAGTAGGTCCTCCCACCTCCCTCCCACCCAGTACACGGTAGGTCCTCCCACATTGCCTCCCACCCAGTGCACGGTAGGTCCTCCCACCTCCCTCCCACCCAGAACACGGTAGGTCCTCCCACCTCCCGCCCACCCAGTACACGGTAGGTCCTCCCACCTCCCTCCCACCCAGTACATGGTAGGTCCTCCCACCTCCCTCCCACCCAGTACACGGTAGGTCCTCCCACCTCCCTCCCACGCAGTACATTGTAGGTCCTCCCACCTCCCTCCCACCCAGTACACGGTAGGTCCTCCCACCTCCCGCCCACCCAGTACACGGTAGGTCCTCCCACCTCCCTCCCACCCAGTACACGGTAGGTCCTCCCACCTCCCGCCCACCCAGTACACGGTAGGTCCTCCCACATTGCTCCCACCCAGTGCACGGTAGGTCCTCCCACCCAGTACACGGTAGGTCCTCCCACCCAGTACACGGTAGGTCCTCCCACCTCCCTCCCACCCAGTACATGGTAGGTCCTCCCACCCAGTACAGGTAGGTCCTCCCACCTCCCTCCCACCCAGTACACGGTAGGTCCTCCCACCTCCCTCCCACGCAGTACATTGTAGGTCCTCCCACCTCCCTCCCACCCAGTACACAGTAGGTCCTCCCACATTGCTCCTACCCAGTACACGGTAGGTCCTCCCACCCAGTACATGGTAGGTCCTCCCACATTGCTCCCACCGCACCCCAGGTTCGCTGATGATGCCCCGCGCGTGCCTCCCATTGGCCTGTCACCTGGAGAGCCATGTGTTGTGTGTGGGACATGGGTGGCAGACGACTGAGGGGGTCAGGTGATGCCAATGGCCACTCAGTGTTGTTAGTTCATTTGTCTTCTTCCACTCCAGGCTCTCCACCACCACACCACCACCACCACCTCCACCACGAGTCTACTCTGGTCTGGTACTGGACCTGCTATAAGTGGTGTGTGTGTGGGTGTGTGTGGGTGGGTGTGTGTGTGTGGGTGTGTGTGGGTGGGTGGACGACGCTGCCAGTCGTTGGGTTTCGTAGATCAGGTGAGGATGAGGCTCCAGTGGTTCTCCCACCCACTGGGTTGCAGGTCACCCTGGGGGTCAGGTGGGATAAGGCTCCAGTGGTTCTCCCACCCACTGGGTTGAAGGTCACCCTGGGGGTCAGGTGGGATAAGGCTCCAGTGGTTCTCCCACCCACTGGGTTGCAGGTCACCCTGGGGGTCAGGTGGGATAAGGCTCCAGTGGTTCTCCCACCCACTGGGTTGCAGGTCACCCTGGGGGTCAGGTGGGATAAGGCTCCAGTGGTTCTCCCACCCACTGGGTTGCAGGTCACCCTGGGGGTCAGGTGGGATAAGGCTCCAGTGGTTCTCCCACCCACTGGGTTGAGGGTCAGGTGGGATAAGGTTCCAGTGGTTCTCCCACCCACTGGGTCGCAGGTCACCCTGGGGGGTCAGGGGATATGATGCTCCGTACAGGTAACATAAGGTCACACGTTCATCAGGGAGGAGGAGCAGTAACAGCAGCAGCTGTTCCGTGGCTGTGACGGTGTCAGCACCTCCCCTCCCCTGTCCTCGGCAATATGGACAGGTGACCTTTGACCTAATCAGGGGTCACGGGACAGTTACCTGGATACCACCAGGTGATCAGAGGAGATGTGAGCTGATTACCAAGCCATCACAACCGGGGGTATGTGGCAGGTGTGGCACAGACCGGGGTGTGGCGCTCTGCAGCGAGACACAGAGGCACACGCGCTCTACAGATGCGACACAGATTAACCCATGATTAAAACTTCACGAAAGATTAAAACGATTAACCAAATATTAAAACGATTAACCAAATATTAAAACGATTGACCAAATATTAAAACGATTAACCAAATATTAAAACGATTAACCGAAGATTGAAACGATTAACCAAATATTGACACTATTAATCAAAGATTAAAACGATTAACCCAAGATTAAAACGATTAACCAAAGATTAAAACAATTAACCAAAGATTAAAACGATTCACCAAAGATTAAAAGTAATAATCAAAGATGAAAACGATTAACGAAAAATTAGAACGATTAACCAAAGATTAAAACGATTAACCAAAGATTAAAACGATTAACCAAAGATTAAATCGAATAACAAAGATTGAAACGATTAACCAAAGATTAAATCTATATTAAGATTTACCATTTCCTTATATATATATATATATATATATATATATATATATATATATATATATATATATATATATATATATATATATATATATATTGCTATACCATTAAAGTGGACTCGTTAAACTTCAAATACCGTTTTTGTGATACGAATGATTTCTATATATATGCTAGTGAAAGCGAGAACATAGCGAGATTGTAGCGTCATGATATTGATCAAGGGTCAAGAGCCGCTACATGTAGCGCCCAGAGAGAGGGTGTCGAGGATGAGGTCAGGGTGGACGTTTTGCAGGATCTGGTCCAGATGTTCAGCTACCCTCACGTCCGCCTCCTCGAGGGCCGCTCAGAGGCGACCAAGTGGCTGGAGGGGAGGGACGAGGTTGAGGTCAGCCTCCAGCAGGAGGGGAGGGACGAGGATGAGGTCAGCCTCCAGCAGGAGGGGAGGGACGAGGATGAGGTCAGCCTCTCGCAGGAGGAGGAGGGGAGGGACGAGGTTGAGGTCTGCCTCCAGCAGGAGGAGGAGGGGATTGACGAGGATGAGGTCAGCCTCCAGCAGGAGGAGGAGGAGAGGGACGAGGATGAGGTCAGCCTCCAGCAGGAGGAGGAGGAGAGAGACGAGGATGAGGTCAGCCTCCAGCAGTAGGAGGAGGGGAGGGACGAGGAGGAGGTCAGCCTCCAGCAGGAGGAGGAGGAGAGGGACGAGGATGAGGTCAGCCTCCAGCAGGAGGAGGAGGAGAGGGACGAGGATGAGGTCAACCTCCAGCAGGAGGAGGAGGAGAGGGCTATACTGTGAAACCATCACGTGTGGGGAGGAGGTGGTTGTGAGGGCGTGGTGCGCGTGTGCACACACACACCACCTCTGTGGTTGAGGCGCGCTATGAGGGCATGTCCCTCCCTCAGGGGAAGACCCCCCTTAGCCGATCCTGACGAAGGATATGAACGAAGGAACGCCCCTCACCTCTGCCAGGGTGAGTTAGCTTGGCAGGATGCGCGCGTGAGAGGGACCACCGACTCCATCGCGACAGAACGTTTTCCCCGGGAAAGAGAAAATGGAGCTCAGTTGTCCACAGTGGAAACATGGACATACGTATCCGGCCAGCCAATCATGGCGCAACGCAACAGGGGGGCTTCCCGTCACTCAGTCATCATAGCTGAGGTCTTGCGCTACGCTCTAGGGGGAGGGTGGGTTTCGGGGCCAGAGCTGGGGGGTTTCGGGCCAGAGCTGGGATGTGCGAGTGTGTGTGTGTGTGTGTGTGTGGGGGGGGGGGGGGGGGGGGTTGTGTCTCGGAACCAAGGCTAGGACATCAGATTAGGACTGGGGTCCTGAGGCAAAGCTGAGGTCCCCAAACCATGGCTAGGATCACAGGCTAGGTCGAATGGCGAGGATTCGGGAAAACCCACTTCAGTTTTTTGCTGCAGGGGTAGAGTGGGTTAATGGTGTGGGGGAGGGGGGTCTGTTAGCTGACGGTGCATCCCCCCCCACCCCTCCCGACGGGCCATTGTCTGTAGTTTCTGTATCTGTCATTTCCGTCCACTGTATTTCTGTAACGCGACTGGAGACCATTGTGGGTCTGTCTACCACACGTACCTCCCCGCTGGTCTGGTCTGTCCACTACCACACCTATCTCCCGGCTGGTCTGGTCTGTCCACTACCACACCTATCTCTCGGCTGGTCTGGTCTGTCCACTACCACACCTAGCTCCCGGCTGGTCTGGTCTGTCCACTACCACACCTAGCTCCCTGCTGGTCTGGTCTGTCTACCACACGTAGCTCCCCGCAGGTCTGGTCTGTCTACCACACGTACCTCCCGGCTGGTCTGGTCTGTCTACAACACGTAGCTCCCTGCTGGTCTGGTCTGTCTACCACACCTAGCTCCCGGCTGATCTGGTCTGTCTACCACACCTAGCTCCCGGCTGGTCTGGTCTGTCTACCACACCTAGCTCCCGGCTGGTCTGGTCTGTCTACCACACCTAGCTCCCGGCTGGTCTGGTCTGTCTACCACACCTAGCTCCCGGCTGGTCTGGTCTGTCTACCACACCTAGCTCCCGGCTGGTCTGGTCTGTCTACCACACCTAGCTCCCCTCTGGTCTGGTCTGTCTACCACACTTGGTACAGAGAATCATACATGATTTACTCATATTTTTAAGTTAAAGAATAAATGTTGATTGTTGCATCACTGAAGAATGATATGATGTAGGTGACACCTGTGTCTGAGTCATGATGCAGGTGGCACCTGTGTCTGAGTCATGATGTAGGTGGCACCTGTGTCTGAGTCATGATGTAGGTGACACCTGTGTCTGAGTCATGATGCAGGTGGCACCTGTGTCTGAGTCATGATGCAGGTGGCACCTGTGTCTGAGTCATGATGTAGGTGACACCTGTGTCTGAGTCATGATACAGGTGACACCTGTGTCTGAGTCATGATGTAGGTGACACCTGTGTCTGAGTCATGATGTAGGTGTCACCTGTGTCTGAGTCATGATGCAGGTGGTACCTGTGTTTGAGTCATGATGCAGGTGACACCTGTGTGTGAGTCATGATGCAGGTGACACCTGTGTCTGAGTCATGATGTAGGTGGCACCTGTGTCTGAGTCATGATGCAGGTGGCACCTGTGTCTGAGTCATGATGCAGGTGGCACCTGTGTCTGAGCCATGATGCAGGTGACACCTGTGTCTGAGTCATGATGCAGGTGGCACCTGTGTCTGAGTCATGATGCAGGTGGCACCTGTGTCTGAGTCATGATGCAGGTGGCACCTGTGTCTGAGTCATGATGCAGGTGACACCTGTGTCTGAGTCATGATGTAGGTGACACCTGTGTCTGAGTCATGATGCAGGTGACACCTGTGTCTGAGTCATGATGCAGGTGGTACCTGTGTGTGAGTCATGATGCAGGTGGTACCTGTGTTTGAGTCATGATGCAGGTGACACCTGTGTCTTAGTCATGATGCAGGTGGCACCTGTGTCTGAGTCATGATGCAGATGACACCTGTGTTTGAGTCATGATGCAGGTGACACCTGTGTCTGAGTCATGATGTAGGTGACACCTGTGTCTGAGTCATGATGCAGGTGGCACCTGTGTTTGAGTCATGATGCAGGTGGCACCTGTGTCTGAGTCATGATGCAGGTGGCACCTGTGTCTGAGTCATGATGCAGGTGACACCTGTGTCTGAGTCATGATGCAGGTGGCACCTGTGTCTGAGTCATGATGTAGGTGACACCTGTGTGTGAGTCATGATGCAGGTGGTACCTGTGTTTGAGTCATGATGCAGTTGACACCTGTGTCTGAGTCATGATGCAGGTGGCACCTGTGTTTGAGTCATGATGCAGGTGACACCTGTGTCTGAGTCATGATGTAGGTGACACCTGTGTTTGAGTCATGATGCAGGTGGCACCTGTGTCTGAGTCATGATGCAGGTGACACCTGTGTCTGAGTCAGTAATATAGATAACAAAAGTCCTAAGATCGACCCCTGGGGAACTCCACTAGTCACAGGTCATTCATGTTCTGATCCAGCACAGAACTTCTCCTTTAACACCACAAGCCTTCATTATCATTATTATTATTATTATTATTATTATTATTATTATTATTATTATTATTATATTATTATTATTATCAATGTTATCATTATTATTATTAATATTACTATTATTATTATTATTATTATTATTATTATTATTATTATTATTATTATTATTGATATCTCCTGTAGAAGTCTCTTGGATTCCTTGGTAAAGTCGAGGTAGTGGTCATGTTTTACAGCCTGTAATATGTCTGTCAGTTCAAGAACATTAGTGAAACATGGCAGGTAATGTGTGGTAGAAGGTCCAACCTTTGAGATTAAAAAAATGTGAGGATCATTTTATTAGGCTATGATGGATGGAGTCCAGTTATTTCTGCTGTTATAATATTTTTTTGTGTCACCTTTTCCTCTACTGATGTTATGCTGATTGCACTGTGTGGGTCGAGACTTAAGGTCAAACTGTCACATTTGTTCTGAATAATGTAATTTACATTTGCCATGGTTGTGTTGATTCTATTTAGTAATGGATGACTTAGTTCCCTCTGCCTCTGTGAATTTGTATCGAATGAGGGAATTCCTTCAGGGTATACAGTCTGTTTTAGATTGCTGCATGTTTGTGACCATGGTAAAGACGTTGCTTCCAAATCAGTCAGTGGTTCAAGTACCTGCTGTTGGTATGGACGTACCTATCCTTCCAAAGAAGGGAATCCGTTGTACAGGATCAAGTCTAGTAGCGGTAGCAACACCAGCCGTAGCTGATCGGCGGAACAACCTTCTTCGTCAGGAATAGGTTCAGTTATTCATCTCTTTTGTATAGGATGTGAATATGGGGCAGAGTGCGTGTGGCGCTTGGGTGTGTGGTTCTGTGGCCCCGTAGCCCTTCCAATCGAGTTGACAGCTCTCTTTTGAAGTCAGGTGATCGGCCACGGCGTCAGGTGTACCAGGTCAATGGACAGATTACCCAAACGTGTGGTGGTAGTGGTGGTAAGAAGTTAGGTAACTTCATAGTCAGGTTCAAGGCGCCCCACACCCCAGGTTCCCATCTGTGTAATTACTTTCTTAATTGCGTCTTGGGGAAAGCCTTCGTCTCTCATTATCTATCTTTCTATCTATCTATCTATCTATCTATCTATCTATCTATCTATATATATAGCCTTCTTGAGCAGCTGTGGGAGAGAGAGGTTCGCTTAGAATGGCCTCTATGTTAATGAGGTATCATTACCGGGGTAATCAGATGGTTTACATTTCATTTACATTGTCATAGTATCTTACTGTAAATTGAACTTCCTCTCTGTTGACGTAGGAGCGTCGTGTTTACGTAGTATGTTTATCCAACTCAGTCATGATAAAAGCAGTTTTTATTTACTGACCTTAGAGTATGTGGTGTGGCAGATGTTGGTGGTAGATGGTACATGTAGTGTGTAGGGACGTGTACACATGGTGTGGTGTGGGAGATGCGGTGGTAAATGGTACATGCAATGTGTGGGGGCCATGTATGTGGTGTGGTCGGAGTGACGCCAGTACACACACACACACACACACACACACACACACACACACAGTGTGTAGGCCTCTGTACACATGATATGATTTGGCAATTGTGGCACTGGTACACTCACACACACTGTGTGTGGGACCCTATACACAAAGTGTGGTATGGCGGGAGTGGTAGCATCGGTATGTACAGTGTGTGGTGGGGGGGGACCATGTACACATAATGTGGTATGGCACGGGTGTCGTCCATGGTGTGGTATGGCCTAATAACATCTTCCACATTTGTACAATTGTACGTAAAGAAAACACTTCAGTGCAGGCATGGGTGAAGGGTACAGGGGTAAGGAGTAGGTGGAGGATAGTACAGAGTGTACAGTGTTGGGTACAGTACATCGACCTGGGAGGGCGACAGGTGGACACAGGGACATATGGAGTCCTTTTTGGCTGGTACATTAGCTGTCAGTGTACTGTGCACCCCCATGCTCATCCCGTGTGCGGTAGCGCCAAAGGGTTCTTCAGGCCTCCATGGCTAGATGATCATTACATGTGAAATGTAACAAAGTTGCCTCGTTACGTAAGCTTACAATCTTACATATAGTACATATGGTTACAATCTTACATAAGGTTTCAATCTTACATATAGTACATATGGTTACAATCTTACATATGGCACATAAGGTTACAGTCTTACATATAGTACATCAGCTTACAGTCTTACATATAGTACATACGCTTACAATCTTACATATAGTACATGAGATTACAATCTTACATATGGTAAGTTGAGCGAGTAGATGCAAGAAGTAAACACCACACGTCAGAATTTCTGGTATGTTTTTGTTAACAATTAAGGTGTTGGCTTTGCTTGTCGTGGTGGTTGAAACCTTTCCCTAAAACGTTCCACTTTGTTTTTGTTTGTTTGTTTGCTCCGCAGTGTAAGACGTAGAAGGTCGGGGGAGGTCTCTGGCCACAAGGTGTACAGTTCAGGTGGGGTCTTCGTCTGGTCTGAGGTTGGGGAATGGTGTTGGTGGCATTTGTAAAATACAAAGCAGAAAAGTTAATATACGTCTCATCGCAATTAGGTATATAATGTACCAGTTGCGTATGTAGCAATTGCAGTATACGCGTAAACAAATCACGTATATACTGAGAATCAGTGTATATACGGATCATGACGTAGTGTACAGGCAGTGTACTGTACAGTTGTTAAACGTGTTTGTAGTACAAATGGTCAGAAATACATTACATACGTGATGTACAGTGAGTGATGGACCAGTAGAGCGACAATGTGTTCGCTGGTGTTTGAGCCTTACCAGCAGAAGCTCAGCCTCTGGTGGTGGCCTCCGTGGCTGGACGTGTATATACATACCTGATCCTTCGCTCGTAGTTCACTTGGCAGTTTTGTATGGTTGTTATGCTGGAGGTGAAGGAGGAGTGTGTGTACGTGTGTAACAATACCCACGGAAGGTGTTCGTGTGTCGGTGGACCGGTGTGGTGGCCACGGGCCACACTAGCCCCACCAAATTTTTTTATATAATTCTTGATTGATATTATCCCGACTATCACACACGGGAGTCCAGCCTTCAACCCTGAAACGTATGGTACAAGTGAAGATCTTGGGTCATGCCGGATGTGTGTGTGTGTTTTGCGTCGTATGAGCCAGTGGTGATGTGCGGGGCAGCGGCGGACAGTGGATGAGCCTGATGGTCCGTGGAACGTTACCTTCCTGGACCCTGGCCACCTTGAAAACGTTCCTCGGCCACACCGCCAGCCTCTCCCATCAACATGACACCGGCAGAACACGTCCTAATCAAGGCCATCTTGGAGGCGGAGGAGGGCAAATACGATACGAGAAAGAAAGAAAGAAAGAAGAGGTTTAATCTGAGCTCCTCAGGTGAGAGTCGACCTGCCTCCTGGGGAACAGAGAGGGATGGGGGAAAGAAGGAAGGACGAGAGAATGATGAAAAAGGATCCCACAGCTTCGTTCTTCGAGGAGAAGTGGCATTACGGTCAATCCTCGTGTAGCTGGTCTCCACGTAGGAACCACTGGAAGCAGCAGCAGTAGCAGTAGCAGTCCAGGGGCATGTCCCTGGCCCAAGCTTTGGTGTCAGGGACACGTCGCAGTCACCTCGCGAGACCTGGTAACAGAGATCATGTCTGTCGACCAGGGAGAGGAGGGCAGTCACCTGGCGGAGGGAGGGACAGATCGGGATGGTTGGAGGGAGGTGATCCCTTGCGAATTGGGAGATGGAGGAAGGAGCAACCCAGATATGTGAGGTGTGCATACATATTGAGGCACATATAACCCCTGTACATATGAGACAGCTGCACATATAACCCCTGTACATATGGGACAGCTGCACATATAACCCCTGTACATATGGGACAGCTGCACATATAACCCCTGTACATATGGGACAGCTGCACATATAACCCCTGTACATATGGGACAGGTGATCACAAGAGACATGATGAACGTTTGGTCTCATTTCAAAGGGACGGCGGTGGACGAGTGGGGTTCTATAGCATTCAACTTCCAGACCATGTATAAGCCGCGGGTTCGAACCCAGCTCTCGGTCTGATTGCGTGGGTACGCCCATCCGTCCCTCCTCCACACACACACCTCCACCCAGTTCACGGGGCTGTGAGAGGGTGAGTCGGAGGTGGGGAGGGTCGTCTAACCCATTCATGAGTCGGGAAATTAGAACGAGCCGGATGTAACGGTGAGCACACATCTCTTCCCCCCCCCCCCCTCCTTTGACGGTGCTGGAGGCATTGTCGTGTGACGGTGGTGACCGCTACGGGCCTAGTGCGGCGAGATGGTAACGTTTGTGACGAGATGGTAACGTTTGTGACGAGATGGTAACGTTTGTGGCGAGATGGTAACGTTTGTGGCGAGATAGTAACGTTTGTGACGAGATGGTAACGTTTGTGACGAGATGGTAACGTTTGTGGCGAGATAGTAACGTTTGTGACGAGATAGTAACGTTTGTGACGAGATGGTAACGTTTGTGGCGAGATGGTAACGTTTGTGGCGAGATGGTAACGTTTGTGACGAGATGGTAACGTTTGTGACGAGATGGTAACGTTTGTGACGAGATAGTAGCGTTTGTGACGAGATAGTAACGTTTGTGACGAGATAGTAACGTTTGTAGCGAGATGGTAACGTTTGTGGCGAGATAGTAACGTTTGTGACGAGATGGTAACGTTTGTGACGAGATGGTAACGTTTGTGGCGAGATGGTAACGTTTGTGGCGAGATGGTAACGTTTATGACGAGATAGTAACGTTTGTGACGGGATGGTAACGTTTGTGGACCCTGGCGAGCGTGAGAACGTTGTTAATATTCACAGTTATGATTGAGTGAGCAGTGGCTGAGGACAGACCTGACCTGACTACAGCTGTTGACCGTTGATGACCTGATCAACGGTGACCTGTTGGTGACCTCTCTGCCTCGTGCCTCCTCCTCCTCCTCCTCCTCCTCCTCCCCTTCTTCTTCTTCTTCCTCCTCCCCTTCCTCCTGCTCCTCCCCTTCCTCCTCCTCCTGCCCTCCTCCTCCCCTTCTTCTTCTTCCTCCTCCTCCTCCTCCTCCTCCTCCTCCTCCTCCTCCTCCTCCTCCTCCTGCTCCCCTTCCTCCTGCTCCCCTTCCTCCTCCTCCTCCTCCTCCCCTTCCTCCTCCTCCTCCTCCCCTTCTTCCTCCTCTGCCTCCTCCTCCTCCTCCTCCCCTTCCTCCTCCTCCCTCCTCCTCCTCCTCCTCCTCCTCCTCAACCATTCCTGAGCACAGATGCTCCTCAGCTGCTCCTCCTCCAGGCGAGGCCTCCCGCCCCCGCCACAGCCAGTCTGTGCTCGTTCCTCAACCTCTTAATTAGCTGTGTTCTCCTGCAGGGGAGCCAGGCCCTCCCTCCCTCTGATGGCAGATGTCACCTCCTGCCTCCCACCTCTCTCTCTCTCTCTCTCTCTCTCTCTCTCTCTCTCTCTCTCTCTCTCTCTCTCTCTCTCTCTCTCTCTCTCTCTCTCTCTCTCTCTCTCTCTATCTATCTATCTATCTATCTATCTATCTATCTATCTATCTATCTATCTCTATCTGTCTGTCTCTATCTTTCTATCTGTCTATTTATCTATCTATCTATCTGTCTCTCCAAGTGTTTCGTAAGCCGAGTTTCTGTGTGTGTGTGTGTGTGTGTGTGTGTGTGGTGTGTGTGTGTGTGTATGTGTGTGGTGTGTGTGTGTGTGTGTGGTGTGTGTGTGTGTATGTGTGTGTGTGTGTGTGTGTGTGTGGTGTGTGTGTGTGTGTGTGTGTGTGTGTGTGTGTGTGGTGTGTGTGTGTGGTGTGTGTGTGGTGTGTGTGTGTGTGTGTGGTGTGTGTGTGTGTATGTGTGTGTGTGTGGTGTGTGTGTGGTGTGTGTGTGTGTGTGTGTGTGTGTGTGTGGTGTGTGTGTGTGTGGTGTGTGTGGTGTGTGTGTGGTGTGTGTGTGTGTGTGTGTGTGTGTGGTGTGTGTGTGTGTGTGTGTGTGTGGTGTGTGTGTGTGTGTGTTGGGGTATGGAAATATGATAAGTGGTTGTTACTTCTCGATAGTTGATGATGATCAAGATTAACCATGATGGCCCTTAAACCATGGTTTAATAGTTCCTCTTAATGAGAACATTAATGACCCAAGTGACCTAGTGGAATTGCCATGCTCGCTGTAACCACTCACTCTCATGTAGGCTAAGGAAAGGCTTCAAATATTCTTCCATTTAATATCTAATTCTAATAACAGTCGTGGAAAACAACATGGTTTGCATCCTAGCACATCTGCTGGTCGTAACTAAGTTGTTAATGAACCTAAGCACTTTAGTACAATCAGTACACTGTAATTCCTGCCCTACACCATTGTACTGACTAGCGGCTCTGCTGAGTCTCTAGTGGTAAAAGTTCACGTAAGGGAGCATCACCTGGTTGGCTTACACACGTCCTTGCTGTCAGTTCGTTCTTTACGTGCACGGGGATCCGGGCGTGCGGCAGTCCCTGCTGAGCTACGGCCAACGTTCCCTAGGTCAGGTCGGCCTGTACGTGCGCTATTTACACACAGACGCGGTGCGCCCAGCCCACGTCCTCGGTACAGTTCACCGTTGACGTCCACACATTGCTAAGGTTCTTCTTACTCCCATATTAGCTCTCGGCACGACCCCTGCTGGTCCATGGCACGACCCTTACTGTTGCTGGACCCCCTACTGGTCCATGACACGACCCCTACTGTTGCTCGACCCCCTGCTGGTCCATGACACGACCCCTACTGTTGCTCGACCCCCTACTGGTTCATGACACGACCCCTACTGTTGCTGGACCCCCTGCTGGTCCATGACACGACCCCTACTGTTGCTCGACCCCCTACTGGTCCATGACACGACCCCTACTGTTGCTGGACCCCCTGCTGGTGCCCTGTCGGAATTGAAGGTATCATCGTCTCTTGTAGACATATTATTGGCTCGTTACCCCCTCACAGGTGGACGTGCCTTACACACACTTTATAAAGACATCTTGTGTTAACACAGCGAGGCATGGCTTACCGGGATTGTGGTAGACATGTGTATTATTCCTCCTCCCCGGTCTTGGGCAAAGTGTCTCCAAGGTAGATGGATACACACTGACTGACCCTCGTCTCTTGTTTCTACGCAGTGTGGTTTGCCATGCGTTGTATTACCCAGGCAATTATATTAGTTTCCTTGGTCAACTGCTCTACTAATTCAGTTTCTGTACACTTGGTACATTGTCGTCGCCGTCGCATTGTTACGTTAATGTTTCTTAGAATTTAAAGTTGTATTCACTACTTGTATTCACACACACACACACACACACACACACACGCACACCTTATCTCCCAGCCTATGAGTCTACGGGGAAAATGAAACACGATAAGTTCCCAAGTGCACTTTCGTGTAATAATCACATCATCTGGGGAGACACAAGAGAGAAATATAACAGTCAGTTGATATACATCGAAGAGACGAAGCTAGGACGCCATTTGGTAAACATGCGATTGTCCAAGACATACAACAATATATATATATATATATATATATATATATATATATATATATATATATATATATATATATATATATATATATATTAATATATATATATATATATATATATATATATATATATATATATATATATATATATATATATATATATATATATATATATATATATATTAATATATATATATATATATATATATATATATATATATATATATATATATATATATATATATATATATATATAGCATTAATGAGATGGCCTCCATTAGGACATTTGGTTGCCCGTGCCGTCCCAGTTGACATGGACAGAGTCCTCACACATCTGTGACACAGTTTGGAGAGGCAGTCAGCATTTAACTGTGGTAGATCTTAACGAGGCCCTTTAGGAGTTGAGGGGTTGTTAGTGGTAGGCGTGTGGTGAAGAGGGTTGGCTTGGAGGGCTGAGGTGTGAGGGGCGGGGGGGGGGGGGTCAGGGTCAGAGGTCAAGTGGTGGAGAAGCCCCAGGGGCGCCTCGTGAAGGTCATTGTGGCCCCAGAAGGTGGGGCCCTCCTCCTCCTCCTCCTTCTCCTCCTCCTCCTCCTCCTCCTCCCGCTGCTACCTCCCCCCCACACTCCCCTCCCCCCTCCCTACATCTCCCCTCCCCTGCCATCGCCGTCCCTGCCGTACGGCGGCACGACCCTTGAGTACGACGGTACAAACCTTTGGTACGACGGTACGGCCTTTGAGCACGACGGTAAGACCCTTGAGCACGACGTTACCACCCTTGAGCACGACGGTGCGGCCCTTGAGCACGACGGTACGACCCTTGAGCACGACGTTACGACCCTTGAGCACGACGGTAAGACCCTTGAGGACGACGGTACGACCCTTGAGGACGACGTTACGACCCTTAAGTGCGACGGGTACGACCCTTGAGCACGACGGTACGACCCTTAAGTACGACTGGTACGACCCTTGAGCACGACGGTACGACCCTTGAGCACGACGGTACGACCCTTGAACACGACGATACGACCCTTGAGCACGACGGTACGACCCTTGAGCACGACGGTACGACCCTTAAGCACGACACGACCCCTTGTTTACAGTAGTGCGACAACTAGGTTTCTTATCGTGACCTGTGACCTGACCCTTATGGGTCAAGTGCAGGTCAACCGTCTCCCTCAGTTAAAGATATGTGTCATGTCATTAATATATATTCGTGAAGAAGGATGTGGCTGTATGTGGAGCAGCCAGGTTGTATGTGGACCAGGGCCACTGTTGATGGTGGGTGTGGCTGTATGTGGATCAGCCAGGTTGTATGTGGAGCAGGGCCAGTGTTGATGGTGGATGTGGCTGTATGTGGAGCAGTCAGTTTGTATGTGGAGCAGGGCCAGTGTTGATGGTGGGTGTGGCTTGTATGTGGACCAAGGCCAGTGTTGATGGTGGGTGTGGCTGTATGTGGAGTGTTATATATAACCCAGGGGAAACTGACGTAAGTGTGTACACATCCCACTCTATTGCCACAACAGAGGATGGACTTAAGTGGCACTCCAGGATGGCCTCTCCACCTGGTATGGCCCTCCACACCCGCCAGGTTGCCCCCTGGGAGGTGGGGGGACACGCCAGCCTGAGCCTCCACCTTATCCACAGTTCCTGCTCAGTCATGGGGACTAGCGAAAGGTTTTAGGGACTTGAGACAGTGGTAGGAACTTTGACAGTAATCGGAACTTGAGACAAATCGGGAACTTAAGGCCGTTATAGTGAGCTGAAACTGGTCAGGGCCATGAGAGAGTGGAGGGAACTTGAGGCTGACCTGAACTTTGAGACAGTGGAGGGAACTTGAGGCTGACCTGAGCCTTGAGACAGTGGAGGGAACTTGAGGCTGACCTGAACCTTGAGACAGTGGAGGGAACTTGAGGCTGACCTGAACCTTGAGACAGTGGAGGGAACTTGAGGCCGACCTGAGCCTTGAGACAGTGGAGGGAACTTGAGGCTGACCTGAGCCTTGAGACAGTGGAGGGAACTTGAGGCTGACCTGAACTTTGAGGCAGTGGAGGGAACTTGAGGCTGACCTGAGCCTTGAGACAGTGGAGGGAACTTGAGGCTGACCTGAACCTTGAGACAGTGGAGGGAACTTGAGGCTGACCTGAACCTTGAGACAGTGGAGAGAACTTGAGGCTGACCTGAGCCTTGAGACAGTGGAGGGAACTTGAGGCTGACCTGAACTTTGAGACAGTGGAGGGAACTTGAGGCTGACCTGAACCTTGAGACAGTGGAGGGAACTTGAGGCTGACCTGAACCTTGAGACAGTGGAGGGAACTTGAGGCTGACCTGAGCCTTGAGAGAGTGGAGGGAACTTGAGGCCGACCTGAGCCATGAGACAGTGGAGGGAACTTGAGGCTGACCTGATGCTTGAGACAGTGGAGGGAACTTTAGAGTGGTGAGGGCCATCTATGAGTCATGGTCACCAAACACAGCCACATGGAGGGAGGTGAATGTTCCTGGCGTTCTTCGATCTAAAAGAAGTCATTTGACTGGTTTACTGTCCTCATTGGTAGACAGAAAGACGTCATATCTCTTTAGTATGTTTGGCTGAGTAACTCATACAACGGTTATGTCATAGTAAAGGAGGGGAAAACCATCGCAACGTCGGAAATAGTTGGATCGGAAATAGTTTCATATGACCATCTGTTTCCCACGGCAGAGGAAGTATCACTTGGCGAGGGGTCCTCGAACCCTGAGACCTCCCATCACAGGTTAGGTCGGAAACGACCCAACCACCACTCACAGAATGTTTACTCCAGTGGATGTGGCTGGCCTGGCGCTGACGTGGGGGCGAGGCCGGAGCAGCGTCACCGTGGGACTGTGTTTGGAAAGTCGTGATTTACCTCCCGTGAGCGTCGTGGTTGACGTGGGGTTGGGGGGCGGGAGGCGGTGTCATCTGCGAGATTGGTAGATTCTACTGGGTTAGTAGGTGATGGGCCATTGGCTTGATGCTGTAGGGTGACGGTCCCGGCCCAGGGAGTGTATGTGGCCCAGGGAATGGACCGTGAGAGACACTGTTCCATATGGTAGTCATAGTTGACGGTCCAGCCCAGAGAGTGTGTGTGTGTGGCCTAAGGAGAATGGACCGTGAGAGGGGCTGTCCCACATGTTAGACGTACATGACGGGCCAGCACAGGGGATGGTGTGGCCCAGGGAGTGGACCGTGAGAGACACTGTTCCATATGGTAGTCATAATCGACGGTCCAGCCCAGAGAGAGTGCGTGTGGCCTAGGGAATGGACCGTGAGAGACACTGTCCCACAAGCTAAAAGCAGACGATGGACATGAGAAATCCATTCCCTAGCCCGAGTGGAGGGTCAACCATCGTGCCCATTCTTTCAGGAAGGAGGTATGGAAATTGCGCCAGAACTAGAGGTTGGGATGAAGGCAACACCAGGCACACATCGGTGTCTGTCACAAAGATGACTGTAAAGGTGAGACGAAGTTAGTTTGTGATGATGGCCTATCTTACCTTGGAGGCGACCACCTGTGTACACAATGCCGCCTGGAGAGGCTGCCTCGTAACCTCCCGTCCTGCTGCTTGTTCCCCTACACACACACACACACACACACACACACACACACACACACACCTCCCCTGACCTGCATAGTCACCTGGTTGTAGACGCTTTACCTGAGGTAGATCAGAGGGGCTGACGTAGGTGAAGTGGGTCCAGGTGGCTGGCCTAGTTGAAGTGGGTCCAGGTGGCTGGCCTAGTTGAAGTGGGTCCAGGTGGCTGGTCTAGGTGAAGTAGGTGCAGATGGCTGGCGTAGGTGAAGTGGGTCCAGGTGGCTGGCCTAGTTGAAGTGGGTCCAGGTGGCTGGTCTAGGTGAAGTAGGTGCAGATGGCTGGCGTAGGTGAAGTGGGTCCAGGTGGCTGGCCTAGTTGAAGTGGGTCCAGGTGGCTGGCCTAGTTGAAGTGGGTCCAGGTGGCTGGTCTAGGTGAAGTAGGTGCAGATGGCTGGCGTAGGTGAAGTGGGTCCAGGTGGCTGGCCTAGTTGAAGTGGGTCCAGGTGGCTGGTCTAGGTGAAGTAGGTGCAGATGGCTGGCGTAGGTGAAGTGGGTCCAGTTGGCTGGCGTAGGTGAAGTGGGTCCAGGTGGCTGGCCTAGTTGAAGTGGGTCCAGGTGGCTGGTCTAGGTGAAGTAGGTGCAGATGGCTGGCGTAGGTGAAGTGGGTCCAGGTGGCTATCGTAGGTGAAGTGGGTCCTGGTGGCTGTCGTAGGTGAAGTGGGTCCTGGTGGCTTTCGTAGGTGAAGTGGGCCCAGGAGGCTGGCGTAGGTGAAGTAGGTGCAGGTGAGCGACGTGGATGTATGATGTGGGCGGTGGTGGTGAGCATGACGCGTCCCTCCTGAGTACTGGGTTGGGCTTGTGTCGTCACCAGTACACCGGGAGAGTTACAGATCACCTGTGACGTATACCATTACCGGTATACCTCACTCTGGTATACCTTGTACTAGTATACCTCACTCTGGTATACCCTGTACTAGTATACCTCACTCTTGTATACCCTGTACTAGTATACCTCACTCTTGTATATCTTGTATTAGTATACCTCACTCTGGCATCCTCTGTGCTTAGTATACCCGAGTCTGGTATACCACAACCTGACGGTACAGACGAAGGTACAGACGGACGCACAGACGAAGGTACAGACGGAGGTACAGGCGAAGATACAGACGGAGGTACAGACGGAGGCACAGGCGGAGGTACAGACGGAGGTACAGACGGAGGCATAGACGAAGTTACAGACGGAGGCACAGACGAAGGTACAGACGGAGACACAGACGGAGGTACAGACGGAGGCATAGACGAAGGTACAGACGGAGATACTGACGAAGGTACAGACGAAGGTGAGAGGAAGCAGTCGATGGCGGGGAGGGGGGCAGCGGCGGCTCTGGTCGTACAGCAGGCGTCCGTGATCACGGACCGTGATGTTCCACCACGTTGCAACACAACAAGTGGACCCGATGGTACAGCAGGCGTCCGTGATCACGGACCACACTGCCCTATACCAGCTCACGTTACACCATGCGGGGATGGCCGGCGGGCGGGCGGGGGGTAGCGTGGTGGTGGCAGGAAGGAAGTGTTGGTAGGCCAGGAAGGTGCGTGCCCACCATGGGCCAGGCTGGTGGAAATGTGTGTCATGCGCTCTGCATGGACGACATGGAGGAAACTTTCTACACTCCCGGCCTCAGGAGTGGTCTCAGCAGCACTCTCAGCCTCAGCAGTGGTCTCAGTAGCAGTCCCAGCCTCAGCCGTGGTCTCAGTAGCAGTCCCAGCCTCTGCAGTGGTCTTCTCAGCAGCACCACCAGCTTCAGCAGTGGTCTTCTCAGCAGCACTCCCAGCCTCAGCAGTGGTCTCAGCAGCACTCTCAGCCTCTGCAGTGGTCTCTCAGCAGCACTCCCAGCCTCAGCAGTGGTCTCAGCAGCACTCTCAGCCTCAGCAGTGGTCTCAGCAGCACTCAGCCTCAGCAGTAGTCTCAGCAGTGGTCTCAGCAGCACTCCCAGCCTCAGCAGTGTTCTCAGCAGCACTCGCAGCCCCAGCCATGGTCTCAGCAGCACTCCCAGCCCCAGCCATGGTCTCAGCAGCACTCCCAGCCTCAGCAGTGGTCTCAGCAGCACTCCCAGCCTCAGCAGGGGTCTCAGCACCACCCCACCATCTCTCCCTTCCTTCATTATGTAAGGTCACATCTCCATCATCTCTCTCTCGCTACGTGGACTTACGGAGGTGTTTCAGTCGCTAGTCTCCCCCCCCTCCCCCCAATTAGTCAGTCAGTCAGTCAGTCAGTCACGTCCAGTCGTCTATCCTCGTACGTGTCAGTCACCAGTCAGTCAGTCAGTCACTTCCAGTCGTGTATCCTCGTACGTGTCAGTCACCAGCCAGTCAGTCATCAGTCAGTCAGTCAGTCACCTTCAGTCGTCTGTCCTTGTACGTGTCAGTCACCAATCAGTCACCAGTCAGTCAGTCAGTCACCAGTCAATCTTGGATGGTCGGGGCTTGGTCATAGCACCGTAGCTTATCATGATCGTATGTAGTTTGTGATACACAGTCGTAACACTTGACTCCTCTCCTGGTGTTCCTCATCGTCCACGCTCCTGTCGCTTCTCACCCCAGTCGCCTCACTGTCTGGATCACTTCACCCAAGTTAACGTAGTTGTGTGTGGCAGTGTTTATGATCCACACACACACACACACACACACACACACACACACACATGTATATATATATATATATATATATATATATATATATATATATATATATATATATATATATACCTAATATATATATATATATATATATATATATATATATATATATATATATATACGTGGGAAGTATTCTTTCTCCCCTGGGGATAGGGGAGAAAGAATACTTCCCACGTATTCCCTGCGTGTCGTAGAAGGCGACTAAAAGGGGAGGGAGCGGGTGGCTGGAAATCCTCCCCTCTCGTTTTTTTTTTTTTTTTTTTTTTTTTTTAATTTTCCAAAAGAAGGAACAGAGAAGGGGGCCAGGTGAGGATTTTCCCTCTAAGGCCCAGTCCTCTGTTCTTAACGCTACCTCGCAAATGCGGGAAATGGCGAATCGTATGAAAAAAAAAAAAAAAAAAAATATATATATATATATATATATATATATATATATATATATATATATATATATATATATATATATATATTAGGTTCAGTAGGGTTAAGGGGCAAGTAGATTGGGAGGTGAGTTTGAATGGAGAAAAACTAGAGGAAGTGAAGTGTTTTAGATATCTGGGAATGGATTTGGCAGCGGATGGAACCACGGAACTGGAAGTGTCACAGGGTGGGGAAGGGGGGCGAAGGTTCTGGGAGCGTTGAAGAATGTGTGGAAGACGAGAGCGTTATCTCGGAGGGCAAAAATGGGTATGTTTGAAGGAATAGTGGCTCCAACAATGTTACATGGTTGTGAGGCGTGGGCTATAGATAGGATTGTGAGGAGGAGAGTGGATGTGTTGGGAATGAGATGTTTGAGGACAATATGTGGTGTGTGGTGGTTTGATCGAGTAAGTAATGAAAGTGTAAGAGAGATGTGTGGAAATAAAAAGAGTGTGGTTGAGAGAGCAGAAGAGGGTGTATTGAAATGGTTTGGTCACATGGAGAGAATGAGCGAGGAAAGATTGACACAGAGGATATATGTGTCAGAGGTGGAGGGAACGAGGAGAAGTGGGAAACCAAATTGGAGGTGGAAGGATGAAGTGAAAAATATTTTGAGCGATCGGGGCTTGAATATGCAGGAGGGTGAAAGGTGTGAACGGGACGGAGTGAATTGGAACGATGTGGTATACCGGGGTCGACGTGCTGTCAGTAGACTGAACCAGGGCATATGAAGCGTCTGGGGTAAACCATGGAAAGGTCTATGGAGCCTGGATGTGAATAGGGAGCTGTGGTTTCTGTGCATTGCACGTGACAGCATAAGAATGGACGTGAGCAGATGTGGCCTATCTCCACCTCCCGTGCCAATGCGGTAAACGGCGATCAAATATGATTATGTATATGCTATTGAAAGAGTCTGAATTTCAGTCACTAGTGCTTGATCATACAAGGAAGATACTTTCCATTCTGTGTTTACCAGTTGGTGGCTGCGTGAGACGCAGCTCTTTGAGTACTAGACAGATGAATGAAGGACTACGATTGATATGGTGTGGATGGTAGATGGGTAATGAGGATGAGGTGTGGATGGTAGGTGGGTAATGAGGATGTGGTGTGGATGGTAGGTGGGTAATGAGGATGTGGTGTGGATGGTGGATGGGTACCTGCGGGTGTGGTGTGGATGGTAGGTGGGTAATGAGGATGTGGTGTGGATGGTGGATGGGTACCTGCGGATGTGGTGTGGATTGTAGGTGGGTAATGAGGATGAGGTGTGGATGGTGGATGAGTACCTGCGGATGTGGTGTGGATGACAGGGGAGAACATGAGGATACATGTGAGATGAGTGAGGGATGAGTGAAGGTGAGGTGGCTGTGTGATGAGTCGCGTCGGGCATGTTGCCTCGTCCTGCCAGCGTCTGACAACGTCCCTGGATCTCTCCATGTTCCTTTGTGTCTCTGTTTACCCCCGGAGGACATGTCACCCTCCACGCCCGGGGCTCCGTCCCAGGACCTGCCTGTCGCAGAAGTACTCCCTCCGGAGGACACACACACACACACACACACACACACACACACACACACACACCTCACTCTGGTAGTGTTTTGTTTCTTCTGAGGGAAAGGCAGCGGGTCCTGGCGTCCCATACACCCAGGTTTGGTCGAGGTCGCTTCGCTTCCTCACCTCCACACACTCGTGGGTACCAGCAGCTCACCTGGCATGAAACAGGGCACCGACGGTAAGCAGTGGGTGGCAGGAGTACTGTCTCCTGCAGTGGAGATTACAGTGGGAGCTGGAGGTGCACCTTGGCGGGCGGCCGGAGAAACAATACGACTCCTCGTAAATAAGTCCCACTCGAGTCCCTAAGGACGGCTCTTGCAGCAGATTAAATACTTCCTAAAGGTGCAGGGCCGGGCCGGGCCGGGCCGGTCACCCGGAATTAGAAGTGGGGTCCTCTCCTGCCCCTTCGTATAGGATGATGACATGACCCGGGCTGACATTACTTTCAAAAAGAAAGTAATCGTTGAAGTGTTAGCACAGACGAAGGATTACATTGGCATGGGGTGGGTGGAGGCAAGTATCGAGCGTACTTATACCACAGTGGATGGTACACTACCTCCACATACGAGGGTGATGGGTGGCCCCATGTAGACGACCTCTTGCCTCCTCCCTCCCGTTGTGGGTTGCTGAGGTGACCTTAAGGCAATAATGAGAGGGTTATGGCATCCGTTGATGGCCGTCGCCGCCGCCCACCCCACCCACTCCACACACGCCACACCTCCTTAAGCGTCCGACAGTTTATAGTGTGAAGAGAATGTTTGTACAGATGTGTGTCAGCGGAGGGCCTTGGTGATGCGGTGGGTGGAGGGGAGGTTGCAGCGACGGAGGAGGGGCGGCGCGGGCGACCTAGTTGTTGCTGAGGCAATGACACCTTGGCAGTGAGTCCTACTGTGCCCAAGACAGATTTGATAGAGAAGGTATAAAGGACGAGGGTGTGATAACCTGGTGAATTAGATGTGGTGTGAAGATGTTAGACGGGGGAAGTTGTGTTCATCTTCTGGGTTTGGTGTACAGTTTTGTACTCTGGAAATGAATGGGTCAAAACACTCTGGAAATGAATGGGTCAATACTGTAGCTAATTATACAGTGAACGAGGGATGAAGTGGATTTTCCTGTAGCCTATATATATATATATATATATATATATATATATATATATATATATATATATATATATATATATATTTAAGGAAAAGGTTGCCTTTAAGAGGGTGATATATCATCTTGGTTTAGATGAAGAGATGATGTATATGATCAGTCATGCTGTTAGGTTATTCAATTGCATCATTGAGGAAGTTAAAGTCTGGAGATAATGTATATGGAATGATGTTCATTGACGCTAATAGACAAACACCCTGCCACCACAGTACACCTGCACCACGTCTTGGGACCGGAGTACACTTGTACTTCACCCCGCCACCACACTACACCTGCACCACACTCTGCTATCACAGTACACCTGTACCACACCCTACCCTACAGCTGCACCAAACCCTGCTACCACACTACACCTGCACCACACCCCGCCACCACACTCCACCTCCACCACACCCAGCTATCACAGTACATCTGTACCACACCCTACCACCACACTACACCCGCACCACACTCCGCCACCACACTACACCTCCACCACAAACATACCAAGCGTTATCTTGGTTATCACACCATATAACAGGTAGTATGATAACGAGGGTGTTCCCTGGAGGGGGTTTGGTTGGTCGAGACGAGGCACACCTCACCCCAGACTGGACTGCTGCTGCACCAACACTGGCAACCACGTCTGTGGTGGTGGAGCAACCAACCAACACTGGTAACCATGTCTGTGGTGGTGGAGCAACCAACCAACACTGGTAACCACGTCTGTGGTGGTGGAGCAACCAACCAACACTGGTAACCATGTCTGTGGTGGTGGAGCAACCAACCAACACTGGTAACCACGTCTGTGGTGGTGGAGCAACCAGCCAACACTGGTAACCATGTCTGTGGTGGTGGAGCGACCAACCAACACTGGCAACCATGTCTGTGGTGGTGGAGCAACCAACCAACACTGGCAACCATGTCTGTGGTGGTGGAGCGACCAACCAACACTGGTAACCACGTCTGTGGTGGTGGAGTAACCAACCAACACTGGCAACCATGTCTGTGGTGGTGGAGCGACCAGCCAACACTGGTAACCATGTCTGTGGTGGTGGAGCAACCAACCAACACTGGTAACCATGTCTGTGGTGGTGGAGCAACCAACCAACACTGGTAACCACGTCTGTGGTGGTGGAGCAACCAGCCAACACTGGTAACCATGTCTGTGGTGGTGGAGCGACCAATCAACACTGGCAACCATGTCTGTGGTGGTGGAGCAACCAACCAACACTGGCAACCATGTCTGTGGTGGTGGAGCGACCAACCAACACTGGCAACCATGTCTGTGGTGGTGGAGCAACCAACCAACACTGGTAACCATGTCTGTGGTGGTGGAGCGACCAACCAACACTGGCAATCATGTCTGTGGTGGTGGAGCAACCAGCCAACACTGGCAACCATGTCTGTGGTGGTGGAGCGAACAACCAACACTGGCAACCATGTCTGTGGTGGTGGAGCAACCAGCCAACACTGGCAACCATGTCTGTGGTGGTGGAGCAACCAGCCAACACTGGCAACCATATCTGTGGTGGTAGAGCGACGTGTTGGTGCGGTGGTGAGGGAAGGTGCCACATACACTGGTGCCACTCTGGGTGTCGTACATTACTGGTGCCACACAATACTGGTGCCAGTCCAGGTGCCACACAATACTGGTGCCAGTCCAGGTGCCACACAATACTGGTGCCAGTCCAGGTGCCACACAATACTGGTGCCAGTCCAGGTGCCACACAATACTGGTGTCATCCTGGGTCACCGTGTTCGGTCCTCCCGCCCGTGTGTTCGTCCATCGTGGTGGTCAGCGTCAGCCAGGCCCTCCGCTCCACATTACCCCCCCGACTCCATCCCGGAGTATCCCCTCCCCAGCTTGGTGTCGGAAGACATAACCACACCCCCGACCCCAACATAACCACACCCCCGACCCCAACATAACCACACCCCCGACCCCAACATAACCACACCCCCGTCCCCAACATAACCACACCCCCATCCCCAACATAACCACACCCCCGTCCCCAACATAACCACACCCCCGTCCCCAACATAACAACTCCCCGTCCCTCAACATAACCACCCCCCGTCCCCAACATCACCACACCCCCGTCCCCAACATAACCACACCCCCCGACCCCAACATAACCACACCCCCGACCCCAACATAACCACACCCCCGTCCCCAACATAACCACACCCCCGTCCCCAACATAACCACACCCCCGTCCCCAACATAACCACCCCCCCGTCCCCAACATAACCACCCCCCCGTCCCCAACATAACCACCCCCCCGTCCCCAACATAACCACACCCCCGTCCCCAACATAACCACACCCCCGTCCCCAACATAACCACACCCCCGTCCCCAACATAACCACACCCCCGTCCCCAACATAACCACGCCCTCGACCCCAACATAACCACACCCCCGTCCCCAACATAACCACACCCCCGACCCCAACATAACCACACCCCCGTCCCCAACATAACCACACCCCCGTCCCCAACATAACCACACCCCCGTCCCCAACATAACCACACCCCCGTCCCCAACATAACCACACCCCCGTCCCCAACATAACCACACCCCCATCCCCAACATAACCACACCCCCGTCCCCAACATAACCACCCCCGTCCCCAACATAACCACCCCCGTCCCCAACATAACCACACCCCCGTCCCCAACATAACCACACCCCCGTCCCCAACATAACCACACCCCCGTCCCCAACATAACCACACCCCCGTCCCCAACATAACCACACCCCCGTCCCCAACATAACCACACCCCCGTCCCCAACATAACCACACCCCCGTCCCCAACATAACCACACCCCCGTCCCCAACATAACCACACCCCCGTCCCCAACATAACCACACCCCCGTCCCCAACATAACCACACCCCCGTCCCCAACATAACCACACCCCCGTCCCCAACATAACCACACCCCCGTCCCCAACATAACACACCCCCGTCCCCAAATAACCACACCCCGTCCCCAAGCATAAACCACCCCCGTCCCCAACATAACCACACCCCGTCCCCAACATAACCACACCCCCGTCCCCAACATAACCACACCCCCGTCCCCAACATACCACGCCCCGTCCCCAACATTACATCCACAACCCCCCGTCCCCAACATAACCACACCCCGTCCCCAACATAACCACACCCCCCCGTCCCCAACATAAACCACAACCCCCCGTCCCCAACATAACCACCCCCGTCCCCAACATAACCACCCCCGTCCCCAACATAACCACACCCCGTCCCCAACATAACCACCCCCGTCCCCAACATAACCACACCCCCGTCCCCAACATAACCACACCCCGTCCCCAAATAACCACCCCCGTCCCCAACATAACCACCGTCCCCAACATAACCACCCCCGTCCCCAACATAACCCCGTCCCCAACATAACCCCGTCCCCAACATAACCACCCCCGTCCCCAACATAACCACCCCCGTCCCCAACATAACCACCCCCGTCCCCAACATAACCACCCCCCGATCCCCAACATAACCACACCCCGCCCCAACATAACCACACCCCCGTCCCCAACATAACCACACCCCGTCCCCAACATAACCACCCCCGTCCCCAACATAACCACCCCCCGTCCCCAACATAACCACACCCCCGTCCCCAACATAACCACACCCCCGTCCCCAACATAACCACACCCCCGTCCCCAACATAACCACACCCCCGTCCCCAACATAACCACACCCCCGTCCCCAATATAACCACCCCCGTCCCCAACATAACTCCCGTCCCCAACATAACCACCCCCGTCCCCAACATAACTCCCGTCCCCAACATAACTCCCGTCCCCAACATAACCACCCCCGTCCCCAACATAACCACCCCCGTCCCCAACATAACCACCCCCGTCCCCAACATAACCACCCCCGTCCCCAACATAACCACCCCCGACCCCAACATAACCACCCCCGTCCCCAACATAACCACCCCCGTCCCCAACATAACCACACCCCCGTCCCCAACATAACCACACCCCCGTCCCCAACATAACCACACCCCTGTCCCCAACATAACCAACCCACCACGCACCCCTCATCCCCAGCATAACCACTCCTTCGCCCCCACCTCAGCTCCCTAGGACCCCACGTAGCCAACACAGTATATTAACCTTCGTGTGGAGTGGCCAGACTCCGTCCCATGTGTATGTCAGGGCAGTGTGTGTGTGTGTGTCTTAACATTGGGTGACTGGCGTGAACTACCCTTAGGCTGTTTTTCTCCCCCCCTCTCCCTCTCTCCTCTCTCTCTCTCTCTCTCTCTCCCCCCACAGTCACACACGGGGATTTAATACGGTGTTCTTTGTCTTCCAGGTGAGTGAGGAGGGCGAACCCAGGCTGTGTGTGTCAGACCTAACACGGGAGTATGTTGTATATGTTGTCTCCTCATGCACGTAGATAGACACATCCTCCACCTCCTCCTTCTCTCCCCACCACCACTATGTTGAACCAATATGTTGACACTGTCCCCCCCCCCCCCCAGCCGTGCTGACACTGTTCCACGTCCTTTGCTGACGCTGTTTCACGTCCTTGCTGACACTGCTCCACGTCCTTGCTCACACTGTTCCACGTCCTTGCTCACACTGTTCCACGCCATGCTGACACTGTTCCACGTCCTTGCTCACACTGTTCCACGCCATGCTGACACAGTTCCACGTCCTTGCTCACACTGTTCCACGCCATGCTGACACTGTTCCATGGCCTTGCTCACACTGTTCCACGCCATGCTGACACTGTTCCACGTCCTTGCTGACACTTCCACGCCATGCTGACACTGTTCCACATCTTTGTTCACACTGTTCCACGCCATGCTAACACTGTTCCACGTCCTTGCTGACACTTCCACGCCATGCTAACACTGTTCCACGTCCTTGCTCACACTGCCACGCCATGCTGACACTGTTCCACGTCCTTGCTAACACTCTTCCACGCCATGCTGACACTCTTTCACGTCCTTGCTTACAATGTTCCTCGCCATGCTGACACTTTCACGTCCTTACTGACACTGTTCCACGCCATGCTAACACTGTTCCACGCCATGCTGACTCTATACCACGTTCTTGGTGATACTGTTCTACATCATGCTTAAATTTCCACGCTATGCTGACACCGTACCACGCCATGCTGACACTACCACGCCATATGACACTGTTCCACGCCATGCTGACAGTTTCACGCCATGCTGATACTGTTCCACGCCATGCTGAAACTGTCCCACGCCATGCTAACACTAACACGCCATGCTGAAACTGTCCCACGCCATGCTAACACTAACACGCCATGCTGACACTACCACGCCATATGACACTGTTCCACGCCATGCTGACACTTTACCACGCCATACTGATACTGTTCCACGCCATGCTGATACTGTCCCACGCCATGCTAACACTAAAACGCCATGCTGAAACTGTACCACGCCATGCTGACACTGTTCCACGCCATGCTGATACTGTTCCACGCCATGCTGAAACTGTACCACGCCATACTGACACTGTTCCACGCCATGCTGATACTGTTCCACGCCGTGCTAGCTCTGTTCCACGCCATGCTGGCACTGTTCCACGCCATGCTGATACTGTTCTACGTCGTGCTGACACTGTACCACGCCATGCTGACACTTCCACGCCGTGCTGACGCTGTTCCACGCAATGCTGATACTGTACCATGCCATGCTGACACTGTTCCATGCTATGCTGATACTGTTCTACGCCATGTTGACTCTTCCACGCCCTGCTGACACTGTTCCACACCATGCTGATACTGTTCTACGCCATGCTGACACCTTCACGCCATGCTGACACTGTTCCACGCCATGCTAATACTGTTCCATGCTATGCTGACACTATTCCATGCTATGTTGTTACTATTCCATGCCATGCTAATACTGCTCCACGTCCGTGTTGATACTGTTCCACGCCATGCTGACACTGTTCCACGCCATGCTGATACTGGTCCACGCCATGCTGACACTGTACAACGCCATGATGACATTGTTCTACGTATGCTGACACTGTTCCATGCCATGCTGACACTGTACCACGCCATGTTAACATTGTTCCACGTATATTGACACTTCCACGCCATGCTGACGCCGTCCCACACCATATTGCATTACTTGTAACCCATATCATGCTAATTCTCTAACGCTAACCAGTGCTGTCAATACCTGTGACCTACGCCATGCTGACACTACTTGTGACCCACGCCATGCTGACACTACCTGTGACCCACACCATGCTGACACTACCTGTGACCCACACCATGCTGACACTACCTGTGACCCACACCATGCTGACACTACCTGTGACCCACACCATGCTGACATTACCTGTGACCCACACCATGCTGACATTACCTGTGACCCAAATCATGTTGACAGTGTGACCCACACCATGCTGACACTGTGACCTACACCATGCTGACACTACCTGTGACCCACACCATGCTGACGCTACCTGTGACCCACACCATGCTGACATTACCTGTGAACCACACCATGCTGACACTACCTGTGACCCACACCATGCTGACATTACCTGTGACCCACACCATGCTGACATTACCTGTGACCCACACCATGCTGACATTACCTGTGACCCACACCATGCTGACATTACCTGTGACCCACACCATGCTGACACTACCTGTGACCCACACCATGCTGACATTACCTGTGACCCACACCATGCTGACACTACCTGTGACCCACACCATGCTGACACTGTGACCCACACCATGCTAACTTTGTGACCCACACCATGCTGACACTGTGACCCACACCATGCTGACATTACCTGTGACCCAAATCATGTTGACAGTGTGACCCACACCATGCTGACACTACCTGTGACCCACACCATGCTGACATTACCTGTGACCCAAATCATGTTGACAGTGTGACCCACACCATGCTGACACTGTGACCCACACCATGCTGACACTGTGACCCACACCATGCTGACACTGTGACCCACACCATGCTGACATTACCTGTGACCCAAATCATGTTGACAGTGTGACCCACACCATGCTGACACTACCTGTGACCCACACCATGCTGACATTACCTGTGGCCCAAATCATGTTGACAGTGTGACCCACACCATGCTGACACTACCTGTGACCCACACCATGCTGACATTACCTGTGACCCAAATCATGTTGACAGTGTGACCCACACCATGCTAACTTTGTGACCCACACCATGCTGACACTGTGACCCACACCATGCTGACACTGTGACCCACACCATGCTGACACTGTGACCCACACCATGCTAACACTGTGACCCACACCATGCTGACATTACCTATGACCCACACCATGCTGACACTGTGACCCACACCATGCTGACACTGTGACCCACACCATGCTGACACTGTGACCCACACTGGACTGTCTACCCCCTGTGTCACACTTCTCCAGTCTCCCATCCTCTGGTTGACCACAAACCTTAATTATAATCTTAATTATAATGTTAATTATAATCTTAATTATAATCTTAATTATGATAATGCGTCATTACGTCTCCCAGTTCCACCACCCAGTAGGAGGGTACTGGTGCTATAACCTGGACCATGGTAGTGGCCAGTTCCCCGTCATCCCATCAGCCAGTGGTCCACTGCTCTGCACTTACTGGCCAGCGGAAGCAGGAGCCATATCAGCAGTGTGACACTGTGGTAGTGGTAGTGGGGCAGGCCCACAGCAGTGTGACACTGTGGTAGTGGGGCAGGCCCTGAGCAGTGTGACACTGTGGTAGTGGGGCAGGCCCTCAGCAGTGTGACACTGTGGTAGTGGGGCAGGCCCTCAGCAGTGTGACACTGTGGTAGTGGTAGTGGGGCAGGCCCACAGCAGTGTGGCACTGTGGTAGTGGGGCAGGCCCTGAGCAGTGTGACACTGTGGTAGTGGTAGTGGGGCAGGCCCACAGCAGTGTGGCACTGTGGTAGTGGGGCAGGCCCTGAGCAGTGTGACACTGTGGTAGTGGTAGTGGGGCAGGCCCACAGCAGTGTGGCACTGTGGTAGTGGGGCAGGCCCTCAGCAGTGTGACACTGTGGTAGTGGTAGTGGGGCAGGCCCTGAGCAGTGTGACACTGTGGTAGTGGGGCAGGCCCTCAGCAGTGTGACACTGTGATAGTGATGGTGGGGAAGCCATCCAGGGAGCGTCGTCAGTCATTCCACTTTTCCAGTGGACGCCACACACACCCCACCCTCACCCACTGTTCATTATTCAGTCACAGGACGGGCTGACGGCACCGTGTTATGTGCCTGTCTATCGGGGCATGTGAAGGTGGGGGCGTGGGCGGGAATGGACTGGTGGGGGTGTTTACGAGGGTGGACTAGTGGGGGAGCGGGTGGGGGTGGACTAGTGGGGGCGTGGGCGGGGATGGACTGGTGGAGACGTGGGCGGGGATGGACTGGTGGAGGCGTAGGCAAGGGTGGACTGATGGGGGCGTGGGTGGGGGTGGACTGGTGGGGCGTGGGCGGGGGTGGACTGGTGGGGGGCGTGGGCGGGGGTGGCCTGGTGGGGGTGGTGTCTGACTTATGTGGGTGGGGCTCGGGCTTGTACGGACGGAGTGCAGTGCCTAAGGATGGGGTCGAGCTTATGAGGGAAGGGTAGGACTTATGAGACCGGGTTAGCGATTATGAGGGCGGGTTACGGCTCATGAGAGCCGGTCGAGGCCATGAGAGAGTTTATGACGTCCTATGAGGTTGGGGAGGCCATGGGAGGTTCATGAGGTGTAGTACACAGAGAGGTCATGTGAGGACGGACCGTGGACCGTGTCAGTGTGAGTCGGGCCGTGTGAGGGGCATTAACACTCCACAGGCGCTCATGAGGGCAAAGTAAGGGCCAGCGAGGGATGATGAGGCACCGTGAGGGCAGGAGGCCAGGGATACGGGGGGTTCCTACCAGACCCCACGCCCAGCGCTAACCTGGCATGTTGTGCTCTGCTGGTGGCTCACAGGAGGGCGCCCCCTGTGTGAGTGTGTGCGCGTGTGTTGACGGCACATCATCTGGCTGGTCGTGTGTGTGTGTGTACACACAGTGTCGGTCGTCCTGTGATCCCCCCTCACGTTTGAGTGAGGAATGTTTCGTGAATGAGGAGAGACGTGTCCGATTTCTTATTCAGGAATCGCTGGCCGTCATCCGCCCATGCCTCCGTGAATAATTAATACACATGTGGTTTTGTTTATTCTCGGGCGCTGTGCTGCCACTTACCGCTCGAGCCTGAGAGAACAGGAGGCTCGCGTGTGATGGGAAAGAGAACAGGTAAGTGTCCAAGCTTCGTGTTAATTGTCGCTTATAGTCACCTGGCGGTGTTGGCGGAGGCTGGTGCACGGCTGGGTTCCTCCTGACGGTACAGACAGCCGCGGCTGCAGAGGGCGGTGCTGGGAGTGCGTCGTGTGGACTCGGGTGTTCGCCACACAAGGTCTCGCTTGTGTGTGATCCTCCCACGGGACGGCCGGGGGAGGGAGCGACCCATAGATCTTTTATTAATGAGTGACGTCACCCCGGCGTGTGTGTGTGTGTGGTGTGTGCCGTCACACCGTCACCTACACGCCGTCACAAGGAGCCCCCTCTACACCCACCACCCCACGCTAACTCCCTCCGACACGCAAGAAATGTAAGACAGATTAAGGAAGCCTCTGGCTGCTGGTGAGGTGTCTTCCTCATTACTGGAACCCCACGGAGGAGGACGCCAGGCACCCACTTGTGTCGCTCCACCTCCTCCTCTCTCTCCCGCTGATCTCCTCCGACCTCATTGCTCTTCCTCTAAATATTTTTCGCTCTCTGTTCCTGCCGTGGTCGTTGTCCCGTCACCAGTGTCCGTTTCAGGCGGTAGAGCGGTGGTGTGGTACCCTCAGCTGTCATAGCACTTGCCCATCTCCCCTGTGTGATTCCCCCTCCCTCCTCTCGCTGTGCGTTCCCCCCCAAGCCAGAGCTGTCACAACACCCTCACCTCTGCCTTCCCGCAGGTCTCTGCTCCCTCCCTTGCACCAACCCCTCTCCCTTGCATCACCGCCCCGACCCTGATTCATAATCCCCTTCCCCTACTTCACGACCCCTTCCCCCTTGGAAAGCTGACACCTCCCTTGAGGAGATGACTGCTTTGGGGGAAGAGGTGGCCGCTGACACCACCACCCGGAGCTCCTCACCCCCGAGGGAGACTTGACCGATAATAAGACTTGCAGTCACGAGCTTCTAAAGTGTTGATGACATTTCGACTCCGGCGAGTCGAGGAGGGTTTTACTCCCCAGCGTCTTCTTCCCTGCTTGGCAGTGTAGTGAAAATCCTGGTCACTTGTGAGGACAGCCTTGTGTCTGATGTGCCTGAGACAGGACGCCAAGTGGGTAGTGGCCGCACGCCCTCTGTAGAAGCAGATTTCCAACATCAAACAGCTGCTGCTGCTGGAGAGCTTGATCAAATAAACCCACTGTGGTAATGAGGACAACACTGATCCACAGCATGACATGATGAGGGCAAATATTATCGTGGGACAGAGTAGCCATCACGTCGGAGCCAACGTTAACTGAGACGTTCGCCAACGTTGACTGCGACGTTCGCCAACGTTAACTGCGACGTTCGCCAACGTTGACTGCGACGTTCGCCAACGTTAACTGCGACGTTCGCCAACGTTAACTGCGACGTTCGCCAACGTTAGCTGCCACGTTCGCCAACGTTAACTGCGACGTTCGCCAACGTTAACTGCGACGTTCGCCAACGTTAACTGGGACGTTCGGACGACCCACGTCTGACGAGACGAAACGTTGGCCAGCAGGTGGTCGCATGTACACAATGGAACCCGTGAAGGACGTCAGGCCTCGGCTCGCTGCCAGCATCCTGTACGCCAGACCCTTGTCCCTCTCGCGTTTTTCAAGGATTTTTTTTTTTTTGCAAGTGTTTAAGATCCACACTCACCAGTAACACCAGATTGGGTTTAATCGTCCAGTGTGTGAGTCACGTATTAACTGAGATCCTCGGTATAGTTGTACCGTGTCCCAGGTTGTGTGTCAGTAGAACCAGTTTGATATATAATGGCTAAGTGCTTTCGTAAGACACTACTGATGGTGCAGGAGCTGTGTAGATGGGGTGAGGCGGAGGTTCCACGGTCATGGGGCAGAGGAGATGTGAGATCACGGTGCTCCTGCAGGAGGGAGTGTGTGTGTGTGTATTCAGGCGCCTCCAAGTACCAGGCTTTGTTTGCCTGAAGTAGCCATGTAGGATCGTACTGGTTTCTTCTTCGCTGGTGGAACACCAGATGCGATGGGTCGTCTGTCGTTAGTGTGGGGAAAGTGTCCACCTGCTGAACACCAGATGCGATGGGTCATCTGTCGTTAGTGTGGGGAAAGTGTCCACCTGCTGAACTCCGACCTGAGTCGCAGATCTACGCGGCACGAGGTCATATGAGGTTAATGTCAAGTGCTTAATGCGATCATGACAGTGGCCAGGTGCACTGCTTTCAGTGTGACTTCTTCAACATGCAACCTTGCTTGGAGTGTTGTGGTGTTGTCGTGGTGAGCGATGCTCTGCACAGTAGCATTTATCAGATAATTCGCTAACATCACAGGAGATCAAAATCCTGACCCGACCTCCGCAGACAAGTGTGTGTGTGTGTGTGTGTGATGTGTGGACTCCAACGTGGCAATCATAACTCAAGGAGGAACCTTTGCCTGGTCGTACATATTGGGTTGGTTATGACAGCAGGGCCTGTTCGCTGACGTCCTTCCTGATAACAGATATGCGAAGGCATGTGTGTGTGTGTGTGTGTGTGTGTGTGTAAACAACTTTATATATGCTTGGATCAGTGCTTGTACCCAGTCTTGTGTACATGTATGGTATAAAGTGGTTCTGCTTTCGGATCATGCTTTAGGTACACAGTTGCTTGGTGAATGAAGCAAAGGACTTAATGAGATAGTCCATTATGAAACTTGCCATAGCTGCAATAGAGAGAGAGAGAGAGAGAGAGAGAGAGAGAGAGAGAGAGAGAGAGAGAGAGAGAGAGAGAGAGAGAGAGAAGCAAATTATGTGAACGAAATTATGGTAAATAGAAATATGTATATCGAGTGTGCGTTCGCCCGGATGGCCCGGTGTGATGTCGTGAGCCACTAGCAGGGTATGAGAGGCGGGCCACATACTTGAGAACAATGTGCTGGAGACACATATGAACGTGGAGGAGAGGCCATCCCCCCATCCTCTTGCTAACCACCAGTACGGCTGTGTTGATGATGTCGAAGGAAACGTAATGTCGCCCTCAGTGGCTAAGACCAGGGTCAGCGCGAGGCCTGTGTGACTGGGATCTGCCAGCAATGGCCCCTTCCCTGAGTCTGTGCCAAGTGCACGGTTATCCACCACTCGTATTGGGGGGAGAGGATGAACAGCCAGGGTTGGTTGTGATCCGGGGGACGCTGATCGCGACTCGACCTTTAGGCACACAGACCGTCACGTCATGATGGGTTAATGTAAGACATGACTAAATTATGTTAAAAGTATTCGTGATGTGGTCTCCAGCCGCGAACAGTGTGGGCTGTATCACCTTACGGGGACACACACACACACACACACACACACACACACACACACACACACACACACACGCGCGCGTTTTAAAGGGCATTGGAGACCCTTCCTGTTCAGTATGGTGTGAGCTGAGGGCATTACACGTTACTCACCCCTGTCATGTAGCGCTGGCCAGCCCGCTCTACAGGACGACGCTGTGTGTATCACTAGAGGCCGTAGTGACAGACAGACAGACAGAGGCAGTGGTGAGCGATTAGTTATTCGTGTTTGTGTTCATGGTAACTCTGGCCTGTTGGACGGCAAGGAGTATAACGGGTTCGAAAAGCCATGTTTTGTGATCACCATTTGTGTGTTGCGAGGAGAGAGAGAGAGAGAGAGAGAGAGAGAGAGAGAGAGAGAGAGAGAGAGAGAGAGGTTTACCCTTGTGTTGCCCCCGTCTCTTAACCTTGTATATACGTCCCATGTCTTTACCCCCAGCATTAACATATCCCAGCCTTAACCAAATGATTAACCTAGAGTCATTCAAGTGTAGTTCACCACTAACGTTGGTTATGATGTGTTAAGTTTCACTGTAGACCATACGTAAGTTCTTCATATCGACTGTGGTAGGAGCAGGCAGTCATTGTGAAGCTGCATCTCCATCCCTGTGGTTGTGGTGGTGTGGTTGTGGTGGTGGTGGTGCTGTGGTTGTTGTCAGCTCTAGCCACTGTAAGACGAGTTCCATCTCCTAACCGCTCTCGTCTTGGGATGACTCTGTGGCCAAAGATTTTCTGGTACATCTTAAAAAAAGAAGACAATTGTTTGGTTGTCATTTGTTGGGTTCAATTTGGTTGTTCTTTGGTTTACCATTGTGTAGGGAGGGAAGGGACGTGTCGAAGGTAAGTTTCCACCCCTCAGGAGACACGGTTGTCATTGCTCAGTGTAATTGTTTCCAGGCAGTTCCAGGTTTTCCAGGGATATGTGATACGAGTCAGATATTGAAGACCGACCTACCTCCAGCCCCCGTCGTGGGCTGGGGTTCATCCCTTCCTGATGTCAATAAGTGGTGTCAGGAGGAGGCACTGTGGCCTGGACGCTGCTTCATCGTTCTCTTGTCTTTTTCCTTTTATTTCTCTTTGTTTAAAGTTGAGGGTTCCAGTCTCAGACATGGAAACAGGTTGATACGTAAGGAAGGAAGGAAGGAAGGAAGATTAAACATTTGATAATTTTCTGAGGAATTGGAGAACCTAAGCTTTAAAAGCGGTGTTTGGGTTAAAGTTATAAGGGGAAAACATGAGAAGGTAAAAAGATCCAAAGTTTAGTGGTGTAAGGGACGAAGTAGACGTCACAACGACCCACTCTTGAATTGCCATCTGTTAAGACAGAGATTTGCCGGGTATGACGTAGTGTGTTGCTGTTGATCAACGCATGTGTTACTGTACACGTAAACAATGTATAACATTCGTGAAGATGATGTTCGAGTGAACTGTTCCCTTCCGGGAGAAACACATCTTATGTTGTTCATCGTCGGCATTAAAATGTATTTCATTTTTCCGTCTACTTTCAAACACATTTCCCCGTCTACTTTTAAACACATTTCCCCGTCTACTTTTAAACACATTCCCCCGTCTACTTTTAAATACATTTCCCCGTCTACTTTTGCATCGTAGTTGTAGTGTAGCCACAATAATAACATGCTCTCCACGTGTGTGATACCCACCTCCTCTCTGTGTTTCATCTTGCCACAATAATCTCTTGTGTATATATCCATCTTCTGCCACAGTAAGACACTTCTGCCACAGTAAGACACTTCTGCCACAGTAAGACACTTCTGCCACAGTAAGACACTTCTGCCACAGTAAGACACTTCTGCCACAGTAAGACACTTCTGCCACAGTAAGACGCTTCTGCCACAGTAAGACACTTCTGCCACAGTAAGACACTTCTGCCACAGTAAGACGCTTCTGCCACAGTAAGACACTTCTGCCACAGCTCCACAGGGAGGTGGTTTGTCGATGTCGGACTTAAAGAGCCTGACGGAGAAGGACTGGCTGGCATTTCAGTTGGCTGTGTTGCGTGTTGCCTCGATCCTTTGTTGGCAGGTGGAAGAAAGGAGTATTTCTAGGTCCGTAGATCAGACATGTTCTCTTTCATAGTGACCCGACATGGGAGGGACAGAACATGACCCAATCAGGGCCATGTCGGGCGAGAGAAAGAATTGGAAAGAGGAAAAGAAAGTAGAAATTAATTAAATCGCCGAAGGTGTTTGTAGACCTGACTGTTGAAGGAAGAATGGTTGCATGATGAGGAGAAGTTGTAGACCTGACTGACTGATGAAGGAAGAATGGTTGTATGAGGAGAAGTTGTAGACCTGACTGACTAATGAAGGAAGAATGGTTGTATGAGAAGTTGTAGACCTGACTGACTGTTGAAGGAAGAATGGTTGTATGAGGAGGAGAAGTTGTAGACCTGACTGACTGATGAAGGCAGAATGGTTGTATGAGGAGGAGTTGTAGACCTGACTGACTGTTGAAGGAAGAATGGTTGTATGAGGAGGAGAAGTTGTAGACCTGACTGACTGATGAAGGCAGAATGGTTGTATGAGGAGGAGAAGTTGTAGACCTGACTGACTGATGAAGGAAGAATGGTTGTATGATGAGGAGAAGTTGTAGACCTGACTGACTGATGAAGGAAGAATGGTTGTATGAGGAGAAGTTGTAGACCTGACTGACTGATGAAGGAAGAATGTTTGTATGAGGAGGAGAAGTTGTAGACCTGACTGACTGATGAAGGAAGAATGGTTGTATGAGAAGTTGTAGACCTGACTGACTGATGAAGGAAGAATGGCTGTATGAGGAGGAGAAGTTGTAGACCTGACTGACTGATGAAGGAAGAATGGTTGTATGATGAGGAGAAGTTGTAGACCTGACTGACTGATGGAGGAAGAAAGGTTGTGTGAGGAGAAGTTGTAGTCTTGACTGTTGAAGTAAGAAAGGTTGTATGCGGTTCCATCCAGTGCTAAATCCACTCCCAGATAGAATTCGTATGTAGAATTTATGGATCTGGAGATGGCATATGATCGGGTTGTTAGAGATGCTCTATGGAAGGTATTAAGAATATATGGTATGGGAGATAAGTTGTTAGAAGCAGTGAAAAGTTTTTATCGAGGATGCAAGGCATGTGTACGTGTAGGAAGAGAGGAAAGTGATTGGTTCTCAGTGAATGTAGGTTTGCGGCAGGGGTGTGTGATGTCTCAATGGTTGTTTAATTTGTTTATGGATGGAGTTGTTAGGAGGTGAATGCAAGAGTTTTTGGAGAGAGAGGGAAGTATGCAGTCTGTTGTGGATGAGAGAGCTTGGGAAGTGAGTCAGTTGTTGTTCGCTGATGATTCAGTGCTTGTGGCTGATTCGGGTGAGAAACTGCAGAAGTTGGTGACTGAGTTTGTTAAAGTGTGTGAAAGAAGAAAGCTGAGAGTAAATGTGAATAAGAGCAAGGTTATTAGGTACAGTAGGGTTGAGGGACAAGTTGATTGGGAGGTAAGTTTGAATGGAGAAAAACTGGAGGAAGTGAAGTGTTTTAGATATTTAGAAGTGGATTTAGCAGCAGATGGAACCATGCTAGCGGAAATGAGTCACAGGGTGGGGGAGGGGGCGAAGGTTCTGAAGAATGTGTGGAAGGCGAGAACGTTATCTCGGAGAGCAAAAATGGGTATGTTTGAAGGAATAGTGGTTCCATCAATGTTATATGGTTGCGAGGCATGGGCTATAGATAGGGTTGTGCGGAGGAGGGTGGATGTGTTGGAAATGAAATGTTTGAGGACAATATGTGGTATGAGGTGGTTTGATCGAGTAAGTCATAAAAGGGTAAGAGAGGTGTGTGATAATAAAAAGGGTGTTGTTGAGAGAGCAGAAGAGGGTGTGTTGAAATGGTTTGGTCACATGGAGAGAATGAGTGAGGAAAGATTGACAAAAAAGGATATATATGTCAGAGGTGGAGGGAACGAGAAGTGGAAGACAAAAATGGAGGTGGAAGGATGGAGGGGAAAAGATTTTGAGCGATGGAGGCCTGAACATACAGGAGAGTGAAAGGCGTGCAGTTAATAGAGTGAATTGGAACGATGTGGTATACCGGGGTCGACGTTGCTGTCATTGGATTGAACCAGGGCATGTGAAGCGTCTTGGGTAAACCCTGGATGTGGAAAGGGAGCTGTGGTTTCGATGCATTACACATAACAGCTAGAGACCGAGTGTGAACGAATGTGGCCTTTTTTTTTTTTTCTTCTTTTCCGAGCGCTACCTCGGGAGGGGGGTTCGATTTCATGTGTGGCGGGGTATCGACGGGAATGGATGAAGGTAGCAAGTATGAATATGTACATGTGCATATATGTATATGTCTGTGTATGTATATGTATGTATACGTTGAAATGTACAGGTATGTATATGTGCGTGTGTGGGCGTTTATGTATATACATGTGTATGTGGGTGGGTTGGGCCATTCTTTCGTCTGTTTCCTTGCGCTACCTCTCTAACGCGGGAGACAGCGACAGAGTATAATAAATAGATACATAAATATATATATCGTTAATGAGATGGCCCTGATTAGGGCCTCAGTTGCCCGTGCCGTCTCAGCGAACATAAAATAGATAGATCATCTGTTAAGGGGAAGAGACGAATGCTCGCCATTCAAACCACATACTCAATCCTTTAAGAGGCAGGCCTAACTGTCTACCTAATGTGGAGTGTACAGGACGGGTCAGGTGTTACGGTGTGCAGGACGCGTCACGTGTTACGGTGTACAGGACGGGTCATGTGTTACGGTGTGCAGGACGGGTCACGTGTTACGGTGTGCAGGATGGGTCACGTGTTACAGTATGCAGGACGGGTCATGTGTTACGGTGTACAGGATGGGTCACATGTTACGGTATGCAGGACGCGTCACGTGTTACGGTATGCAGGACGGGTCACGTGTTACGGTGTGCAGGACGGGTCACGCGTTACGGTGTGCAGGACGGGTCACGTGTTACGGTATGCAGGACGGGTCACGTGTTACGGTATGCAGGACGCGTCACGTGTTACAGTATGCAAGACGGGTCATGTGTTACGGTGTACAGGATAGGTCACGTGTTACGGTGTGCAGGACGGGTCACGTGTTACGGTGTGCAGGACGTTTCACATGTTACGGTGTGCAGGACGCGTCACGTGTTACGGTGTGCAGGACGGGTCATGTGTTACGGTGTGCAGGATGGGTCACGTGTTACGATGTACAGGACGGGTCATGTGTTACGGTGTACAGGACGGGCCACGTGTTACGGTGTGCAGGACGCGTCACGTGTTACGGTATGCAGGACGCGTCACGTGTTACGGTGTGCAGGATGGGTCACGTGTTACGGTATGCAGGACGGGTCACGTGTTACGGAATGCAGGATGGGTCACGTGTTACGGTGTGCAGGACGGGTCACATGTTACGGTGTGCAGGACGGGTCACATGTTACAGTGTGCAGGACGTGTCACATGTTACAGTGTGCAGGACGGGTCACATGTTACGGTGTGCAGGACGCGTCACGTGTTACGGTATGCAGGACGGGTCACATGTTACGGTGTGCAGGACGGGTCACATGTTACGGTGTGCAGGACGCGTCACATGTTACGGTATGGAGGATGGGTCACATGTTACGGTGTGCAGGACGCGTCACATGTTACGGTATGGAGGATGGGTCACGTGTTACGGTGTGCAGGACGGGTCACATGTTACGGTGTGCAGGACGGGTCACGTGTTACGGTATGCAGGATGGGTCACGTGTTACGGTGTGCAGGACGGGTCACATGTTACGGTGTGCAGGACGGGTCACATGTTACGGTGTGCAGGACGGGTCACATGTTACGGTGTGCAGGACGGGTCACATGTTACGGTGTACAGGACGGGTCACATGTTACGGTGTGCAGGACGGGTCACGTGTTACGATCATACCAGGTGTATATTTTTTGTCTTGAGTCGTGACGGTACAGAACCATCGAAGGAGACGGGAAAGTCGTGAGGGAGTTTGAAGAGGAAGAAATGGGTTGAAATTACGTTTTCTAGAGACATGAAAAGTGAACTAGACTCCGTCTGTCCCACTAGGACCTAGATCCCAAGTCTCTCTTTATTGAGGAAGCTAAGACTAGACTGTGAGAGGATCAGACAAGAGGAGGAGGAGGAGGAGGTTTGGAAGGCTGGAGAGTCGTAGTGGTGAGGAGTCAGCAACATATGGCAGGGTTCGGTCATATGTTGGAGAGGGGGAAGCTCCGGTAGAAGGAGGAGCCTCCGGTGGAAGGAGGAGCCTCCGGTGGAAGGAGGAGCCTCCGGTGGAAGGAGGGGCCTCCGATGGAAGGAGGATCCCCCTGTGGGAGGAGGAGCCTCCGGTGGAAGGAGGAACCTCCGGTGGAAGGAGGAACCTTCGGTGGAGGGAGGAACCCCTGGTGGAAGGAGGAACCCCTGGTGGAAGGAGGAACCTCCGGTGAAAGGAGGAACCCTCGGTGGAAGGAGGAACCCTCGGTGGAAGGAGGAGGAGGGTATGAGACCAGACGAGACCCAAGAGGAAGATGAAGTGAGATGCGAGAGCAGAGATTGTCGGAGAGAAGACAAAAGAAAGGAGCTTGGAGATCAGACCCGGGTGCCACACCTTGTCCTAAAGTTTCGACGTATCGGACATTGCAACTGAGGATTCCACAGTCTCCGTTTTCTTTCCTTTCTCTGTATTTCTCTTATTTTTACTGAGACAAAACGTCTCGGCGATAGCAAGGTAAAATGGTTCATATCTAGGGGTAGGTGGAGGCTGGTCTGAAGGCGTACAGTGGACATTGAGTGGGCCCGAGTGGGGCCCCAAGGACTCGGAGGGTCCCCCATCAGGAAAGCTGGAGCAACGTACATGGCATTAGTGTTACACCAAACAAGACAACATAACATATACAGTGAGGGTTCGTCGCAGGGGAGATAACAATACAAACGTTACAGTGAAGAGCGGAAACACATCCCGCAGTGATTAAGATCTAGAAAAGCATGACAAGACTTAAGGAAAAGGAGAACAACACCGGTGGATCTAGCTTTGTGGATACCATGATGATAATGATGATGAACACAGAGAAGACTTGAACATTTAAGATAATTAAGAAATAGAGAGTCGAGAAGGGATCCAGACTTTGGAAAGAGATTGGAAACGGTGTTTAGACCAAAGTTGAACAAGACGGTGGAGCATGGCAGGAAGTAGAGAGGCGCGCGCGCGGGGTCTGCTTGACAACGGGGCGACGATGGATGTGATCACGTTGGGGAGAGATAGAGAGAGAGAGAGAGAGAGAGAGAGAGAGAGAGAGAGAGAGAGAGACAGACAGACAGACAGACAATGGGCTGCACGAAGGGGATGGATATTACGAGTGGTAAGAGGTGCGTTTGTGAAGTGAGGGAACGTTAGTCAGCCAAGGTGGAGCTTTTGAAGGGAACGAAACAGATCGGGAGGGAGTTGGTCTGCCCGACGAAGAGAGAGGAGGAGGAGGAGGTAGAGCACCGTTGCCACGGTCGAGCGAAAAGGGAATGTGGTGGAACCCTACGTGGTGGCTGATCATGTTGACCGAACAGACGCGTCGGTGTTACGGGCAGAAGACGAGAGGTTGTCAGCATCGCCCGAGTACTGGAGGAGGCACTTGGCCTCATGAGAGTGACGCCCTTGCTGTGGTGTCGGGGGCGGAGTTCAGAGCTGAATGTAAGACTTGGGTTAAGAGATTTTCCCTAGAGTTTTTGGCCCAGGGCAGCCTCACTGAGGGCAGGCAAGAGTGGCTGGGGCGCGAGGTGGCCCGACAGGAAGGTTCGTATAGGAGTTGAGGGGATTGTGAGGTTGAGGTGATGGTGAGGGGTTACCTTTGATTGTGAGGGAGGGTACCAGGGATGGTGAGGGAGGGTACCAGGGATGGTGAGGGGTACCTCTGATTGTGAGGGAGGGTACCAGGGATGGTGAGGGGTACCTCTGATTGTGAGGGAGGGTACCAGGGATGGTGAGGGGTACCTCTGATTGTGAGGGAGGGTACCAGGGATTGTGAGGGAGGGTACCAGGGATGGTGAGGGAGGTGTATTCGTGACGATGAGGGTGAGTGCCAGTGATGGTGAGGGAGGTTGTCGGTGATGGTGAGGGGAAAGTGTCTGTCTGTACCAGTATTGGTGAGGGTGGCTGTGATAGTGAGGGGGGGAAGGGGTGATAGTGAGAGTACTAGTGATGGTGAGAGAGGTAGGGTGTGAGAGCGGGGTCCGCGGTGTAGCGGCGGGCTGGGCCGCAGGTTAGTGCGGCAGAGAGAGAGTGTGGGGTGCGGGGCGCGTCGCACAGAGCCAGGCGGTCAGTACAAGACGGCGCGTCAGGCCGCCAGCACACCCCCGTACGCCGCGCGCGCCTCCCGCCGCTGTGACGTGACCCCCGCAGCGTCTGGCCAGCTGACCCGCGCTACGCACCGCTAAAGTACGCACTTCCCTGACGCATCGCTGAAGTACGCACTTCCCAGACGCACCGCTGAAGTACGCACTTCCCAGACGCATCGCTGAAGTACGGACTTCCCTGACGCACCGCTGAAGTACGCACTTCCCAGACGCACCGCTGAAGTACGCACTTCCCTGACCTCTCCCTAGTGTTGACATCAACAGAGATACAGTGACAGACGCAGTGACCTCAAACATCCTCTGAGTTATAAAACCAAAATTGGACAAATTCATCATTTTTTTTTTCTTTGAAATCCAAAATTGGACAAATTCATCATTTTTTTTTCTTTGAAATCCAAAATTGGACGTAAATTTATTTTTCTCTACATGTACCCACATGTGGAAGGACAGAAGTACATATGTGTGGACAGGGTTTGTGACGTGTGGTTTCCCCGTCAAGGGCTGGGAGGACAGACGACTCGTATGGGTGGTGTGTGGTACATGTTTGGACCCGCCCAGTGAAATCTTTTAGTTCAGATGTTCATTTTCCTGTGGAGGCTCTTGTGTGTTGACATTACTGAGGAGAACTGGTTGGCACACGCCTGCAGTGCTTGTGGCCCAGACCTGCAGTGCCAGCACTTGTGGCCCACACCTGCCGTGCCAGCGCCTGTGGTCCAGACCTGCAGTGCCAGCGCCTGTGGCCCAGACCTGCAGTGCCAGCTCCTGTGGTCCTGACCTTCAGTGCCAGCGCCTGTGGCCCACACCTGCAGTGCCAGCACTTGTGGCCCAGACCTGCAGTGTCAGCGCCTGTGGCCCAGACCTGCAGTGCCAGCACCTGTGGCCCAGACCTGCAGTGCCAGCGCCTGTGGCCCAGACCTGCAGTGCCAGCGCCTGTGGCCCAGACCTGCAGTGCCAGCGCCTGTGGCCCAGACCTGCAGTGCCAGCACTTGTGGCCCACACCTGCCGTGCCAGCGCCTGTGGTCCTGACCTTCAGTGCCAGCGCCTGTGGCCCACTCCTGCAGTGCCAGCGCCTGTGGCCCACACCTGCAGTGCCAGCACTTGTGGCCCACACCTGCAGTGCCAGCACTTGTGGCTCACACCTGCAGTGCCAGCGCCTGTGGCCCACACCTGCCGTGCCAACAATTGTGTATCGGGGTGCGGGAGGGAGGGGGGAGGCAGTAGTCTTGCAGGTGTTGATGGTATGGTGATTGTGGCTCAGGTGACGGATGGGTCTGGCGCCACGTGTAGCTTCACCTGAAACCAGACATCAACGTAGTAGCAGCCTCAACCCAGCCATCACGTAGTGGGCGCCCGAGCCCAGCCATCACGTAGTGGCCCCCCAACCCAGCCATCGCGTAGTGGCGCCCTAACCCAGCCATCACGTAGTGGCCCCCCAACCAAGCCATCACGTAGTGGCCGCCCCAACCCAGCCATCACGTAGTGGTGCCCCAACCCAGCCATCACGTAGTGGGCGCCCCAACCCAGCCATCACGTAGTGGGCGCCCCAACCCAGCCATCACGTAGTGGCGCCCTAACCCAGCCATCACGTAGTGGCGCCCTAACCCAGCCATCACGTAGTGGCGCCCTAACCCAGCCATCACGTAGTGGGCGCCCGAGCCTAGCCATCACGTAGTGGCGCCCCAACCCAGCCATCACGTAGTGGCGCCCCAACCCAGCCATCACGTAGTGGCCGCCCCAACCCAGCCATCACGTAGTGGCCCCCCAACCCAGCCATCGCGTAGTGGCGCCCCAACCCAGCCATTATCACTTCACAACGTCTAGTGTGCCGGGGCGACACAGAGAGAGAGAGATGGGTTACGAGTCATTTGGGAGACGAGCGTCACCTGGTGACTGGTTACCTTGAGCAGCGTGGTCTGTAAGGTGGAGTAGATGATCAGATAGGTGACGATCCTCGCCCGAGGGAGGTGGAGACCTCGGCTGGAAGCCGTAAGGGCCTCCGTCTCCTGAAGGCCTTTGAACTTACTCGCCCTTGTTAAACGCAGGGGGAACTCAGCCCTCCTGTGTGTGTGTGTGTACTAATTCTCCCTGACCCTCCCTCAAGATCTTAGCCGGGAGGAGCCTCCTGCAGGCGGCGCTCCTCCCTGCAGGCGGCGCACCTCCTCCCACCGTTCATCTCCGGCAACCAGGCTGGTACTGGTGCTGGAAGCGTTTGGGGTGGGTAGGGAGGAGGGGCTGCCTTCTTCCTTTATGGCACGGTGGTGCCTTAGGGCCATCTCATGGGCCTGGTTGAAGCTTGGGCTTTCCCTGAGTTCGGTAGCCGGTAGAAACCTGCCAGGGGCAAGGCTTCGGTTAGGGTAGAGGTGGTTGTGGTGGGTTGTGGTGGGCGAGATATGCTTGTGTTGATGTCTCCCGTGAGTCGGGCTAGTGACGGTGGCACCACTTGATGGCTCAGAGGATGATTGCTGGAGACCCTCCAGATGGGTCAGCCTGGTGCTGGAGACCCTCCTGATGGCTCAGCCTGGTGCTGGGGACCCTCCAGATGGGTCAGCCTGGTGCTGGGGACCCTCTAGATGGCTCAGCCAGGTGCTGGGGACCCTCCAGATGGCTCAACCTGGTGCTGGGGGACCCTCCTGATGGCTCAGCCTGGTGCTGGGGACCCTCCAGATGGCTCAACCTGGTGCTGGGGACCCTCCAGATGGGTCAGCCTGGTGCTGGGGACCCTCCAGATGGGTCAGCCTGGTGCTGGAGACCCTCCAGATGGGTCAGCCTGGTGTTGGAGACCCTTCCTGATGGGTCAGCTTGGTGCTGGGGACCCTCCTGATGGCTCAGCCAGGTGCTGGGGACCCTTCCTGATGGCTCAGCCTGGTGCTGGGGACCCTTCCTGATGGCTCAGCCTGGTGCTGGGGACCCTCCAGATGGGTCAGCCTGGTGCTGGGGACCCTCTAGATGGCTCAGCCAGGTGCTGGGGACCCTCCAGATGGCTCAACCTGGTGCTGGGGGACCCTCCTGATGGCTCAGCCTGGTGCTGGGGACCCTCCAGATGGGTCAGCCTGGTGCTGGGGACCCTCCTGATGGCTCAGCCTGGTGCTGGGGGCCCTCCTGATGGGTCAGCCTGGTGCTGGAGACCCTCCTGATGGCTCAGCCTGGTGCTGGGGACCCTCTAGATGGCTCAGCCTGGTGCTGGGGACCCTCCTGATGGCTCAGCCTGGTGCTGGGGACCCTCTAGATGGCTCAGCCAGGTGCTGGGGACCCTCTAGATGGCTCAGCCTGGTGCTGGGGACCCTCTAGATGGCTCAGCCTGGTGCTGGGGACCCTCCTGATGGCTCAGCCTGGTGCTGGGGACCCTCCAGATGGGTCAGCCTGGTGCTGGAGACCCTCCTGATGGCTCAGCCTGGTGCTGGGGACCCTCTAGATGGTTCAGCCTGGTGCTGGGGACCCTCCAGATGGGTCAGCCTGGTGCTGGAGACCCTCCTGATGGCTCAGCCTGGTGCTGGGGACCCTCTAAATGGTTCAGCCTGGTGCAGGAGACCCTCTTGATGGCTCAGTCTGGTGCTGGGGACCCTCCTGATGGCTCAGCCTGGTGCTGGGGACCCTCTAGATGGCTCAGCCAGGTGCTGGGGACCCTCTAGATGGCTCAGCCTGGTGCTGGGGACCCTCTAGATGGCTCAGCCTGGTGCTGGGGACCCTCCTGATGGCTCAGCCTGGTGCTGGGGACCCTCCAGATGGGTCAGCCTGGTGCTGGAGACCCTCCTGATGGCTCAGCCTGGTGCTGGGGACCCTCTAGATGGTTCAGCCTGGTGCAGGAGACCCTTCTGATGGCTCAGTCTGGTGCTGGGGACCCTCCTGATGGCTCAGCCTGGTGCTGGGGACCCTCCAGATGGGTCAGCCTGGTGCTGGGGACCCTCCAGATGGGTCAGCCTGGTGCTGGGGACCCTCCTGATGGCTCAGCCTGGTGATGGGACGTCCGTGATTGCCCATGATGGTTCAGGGGACCTATGTTGTCCCAGATGATGTTGGATGTGTCTCATGGTCAGGGTTTGGTACTAAAGGCCTATTTTGGTCTTGATGTGGTGCCAAGAGCCTCCCATGGTTCTGGTGCTAAGGGCCTCCCGTGGCCCTGGTGTGGGGGGCTCAAGGCCCACCGAGGGTCTGATGTGGGGCTCAAGGCCCACCGAGGGTCTGATGTGGCCTTCAGGGCCTCTAGGAACGCTAAGGTCCTCCCGTGGGTTTGGCCTGGTGCGCAGAATCGAACCCCGACATTGTCATGCCTTTTATTTTTGATAACGTTTAGCTTTGCTTGCTTTCCCCTCCCTTTAGTCCCCCCCCCCCCCCTGACCCTCACCACTACCCTCCCTCACCTCACCCAGCAGCCCTCATACCTCCGTCGCTTCTTCCCTCATCTCCCCCCACCTCCTCCGTCCACCACCAGGCGTCGCCGTCTGCTAGAGGAGGCCCCAGACTGACGCCGGCCGACACACGTACACCTTCGACTGTCCTGGGGAGGCCTTGGAACCCGTTCCGACCCCCTACCACAGTCCTGGTAGTGGGGCTTAATGATGATCGGTACCCTAATCCCAGCCCACTCTGTCACCCTAGCCAGACTCTCTCACCCCCAGCCCACAACATCACCCGAGGTTGTGTATCGTATAGGGAGGGAAGGAGGGTGTGTACTGCTGGGTTAGTGTAAACATGTGCCTGGGAACTGAGCCACGGTCAGGCGTGAACGGAAAGTTAGTGTTCACATCGGTTGGGGGAAGATGTGACCAGAGTGTATGACGGAGGCGGAACTGCTTTCTGTGTCCACACTGTGAAGCGGTCACACTGCGAAAGTTATAGGTATGTCTGTAGTCCGTGGATGGCCCTAGTCCCTGTGGATGTCCTCATCCCGCAGATGTCCTTAGTCCCTGATGATATTCGGAATTTACGTACGTGGTGCAACGTCTCTAATTTGTAAATGTAAGACGTAACTGTTCTCTCATTCCAACCATACCCTTGACCCAGTTGGGTACACAGGACTGTCAAGTGCTGTGCTAAGTGGTGGCTGCTAACTGGAGAGGCGCTTGTGTGGAAGTAAATGGCTCTATATGAGTGACCTGAAGGTGGGAGCTAGTCAGGGTGTTGTGGGTGCTTTGGCTTTTGTAGATGAGGCCTAACGTGTGATGCGTCGTGAGATCGAGCCGTAGCGGTGCATTTATTGAGGCTTCCTGCAGTCATTGAAAACCAGAAGTGACTGGTTGTGAAGTGATGCCGTTGTGTGTGTGTGCTGCATCACAAGAGTTGGGGAAAAGGTGGCAGGTTGCTCCGACCGTGGGTGAGTTAGGTGTTTAGGAAGTAACGAGTATTGAGAATGGTAGTGGCATAGCTGAGGTAAAGGAGAGAGAGAGAGAGAGAGAGAGAGAGAGAGAGAGAGAGAGAGAGAGAGAGTCAAGGAGACGAGAAGAGTTGGAGATTTGCTTAAAGATTTGGTGAATCTGAAGAATTCATATGTTCCAAAAAGGTTCCATAATGGATTGCTTGACTCAGGTCCAGTCTACAGATGTAAGGGATGGTATGCGTGTGATTGGGAGCTGTACAAGAGAAAGTGGCAGGAGGTCGAGAGAAAGCTGCAGGGGCTGAAAGAGAGGTTCTAGTTTCCCCATGTCTTGAGAAGGAAGATGTTAGGGGCAATGGATAAGGACATCCTGCGAAGTATGAGGCTGTGTTAAGGGAACTGGTACATATATGTGAAGAAGTCTTTAGAAAAACGCAAAGCTGAAAATACTGGTCAAGTGGAGGACAACCTCGGTGGATGTGGTGGAAACTGTTCCAGAGGAGGATTGCGGGGAATGGCAAGTTCAGTGGATGTGGAGGGATCTGTACTGGGAGAGCGATGGTTGACAATAGTCACCCATGGTATGATGTGTTTGCAAGAGTGGAAGTGGGTCTGAAGATTGTAACGTCGCTTGGCGGACGGACCGCTGAATGCTGAGTGAATAATGAGAATGCCTTCGTCAGCAGTACAGATAACTTTGTTTACTTTCGCACGTTGGCCACGCGTTGGGTAATGTAAAGTGAAGTGAGGCGCTCATACACACACACACACACACACACACACACACTTGATCCGCCCCCATGAACATGGCATCGGAGTTAATAGGTTAGGTTAGAAATCGAGTGTATTAAGGTGTATATGATGGGGGTGCGGAGCCGTGAAGGGCCCCATTGTGTGATTTAGTGCGTGGTTACCAGAGGGAGGCTGGGTCGAGGGCGTGGCTGTGGGCACCCCTGCCGGGGCACTGGGGGAGGTGGCTCTGGCAACAGTGGTGGGGCACCGTCATGAAGGCACTGGTTGTCCCAGCGGAGATCCCAGGGGCCAGAGAGGACGAAGTCTTCCTCAGGTCACCACCACAGCCCACCTCAACTCATTGACTTTTTCATCTATATTTTTTTTTTTGTATTCGACTGATGTTCTGCCAGACTGTTACACTCTGCCGGATTATCTTTATCTATAGATATGCTTGGGGTCGATGGTTAAGGGTTGTTACAATTGGTTGTGGTTGTGAGTGCTTACTGTAAGGTCGTCAGGAGTTGGTAGAGGTAGGTTGTATAACGACAAGTCACAAGTTCATAGTAGGAGTTGTGGGTTGTGATGTTGTCAGACTTTCCTGGTGTTTGTGTGACCTGTTACTGAACCAGCAGTTAGTTCAGAGCTTGTTAACCACCACTTGATGTAACTATCATGTTATTATGGAAAACTAGTACATGGAGAGGGTTGGATTGGGGTGGTGGGTATGTTGAGTGGTCGTGATCTTAATTCCTGAGTGTGGCCGGTAGCGAATGTGCAACACAGGAGGGTTCAGGCGGCAACAGAGCAGCAACACGGCAAGGATTAACATGGAGGGTACAGACTGCAACAGATTAACACGGCGGGGTTCAACACAGGAGGGATCAGGCGGCAACAAAGGGGTAACACGGTGTGGGTCAACACAGGAAGGTTCAGGAGGCAACAAAGCAGTAACACGGCGGGGGTCAACACGGGGGGGACCAGGCGGCAACAAAGCAACAAGGAAGAGTCGTAGGAGAGAGAGAGAGAGAGAGAGAGAGAGAGAGAGTAACACCACAACATCAGCAGCAGCGGCATATCCCCACCCTTCGTTGACCGCCTCTCTCGCGTCTTGATCTACGGAAACCAAGTTTGTTTGGACAGCGCCCGACGCGGCGTGAACACGGGTGACCCGACAGCCCGTCCTTCCCCCCACATGTTCCGTGCCTCTTAACGTCAAGGTCGGGGAGGAGCTGTCACGGGGGCGGCGAGACAGTGTGTATGGGACTGGGCGGTTGTCCTGTGCCGCTGCCGACCCTCAGCGGATGTGAGAGGAGTGTGACTGTCCTCACACTTGAGTGTGTGTGTGTGTACACATTGTGGCGCACGTCCCGCGCAATGCTGGGAGGGATGTAGTGGGGTCGGGTGAGGAGAGGGAGCTACTGGGCGCGTGTAGTGTCGTCTTGGGTGTCGCTTGAGGCAGGGCGGTGAGCCGTAGAGAGTGTCCACACCACCACACCTGACGGCCCGCCGCCGTCACCAACCCCCGGGGCACCTAGAAAAGTCCGTCGTGCTGCTGCCTCCTCCTCCTCCTCCTTTCCCCACACGCACACACAACTTTCTTCACCAGTGTTATGAATGTTGCTCCTGCCTCCATGTGTGTGTGTGTGTGTGTGTGTGCGTGTGTGTGTGGACAGAACAATGAAGACGTTCTTATGGAGGAAGGAACAAAGGTGTGTCTGGTGTCCTAGCGTGATTGTATCCATTTCGATGATGAGCGGGTCACTGTGCGGGGTCACATGACAGGTCAGGGGAACGGAGGGAGCAGCGGCCAGGACGAAGTCCTGCTGACGATGAGGGAGGCTGGTGGAGGTGGTGTCACCCGCCGCCCCTCGCCTCACCAACAGCCGTGTATAAAGGCTAATACGAATGACTGTTAATTTTGTTCAGTGGCTCGTGGACCTGGATGGATGGATGGACGCTCTGTGTGGGTCTGCATATGACATTGGCGTGTAAGCAGACGAGACAGTTGTTGACACAGAAGAAAATGAAAGTTGGGCTTGACATCCCGTAGTGGAGAATGATTATATATATATATATATATATATATATATATATATATATATATATATATATATATATATATATATATATATATATATATTGTGTGTGTGTGTGTGTGTGTGTGTGTGTGAGCGACCCTTGAGCACAACTGTACGATTCCTGGTTACGATAGGCCTGCTCTGTGACCTGACTGTTTAAGGGTCAGGTCAAAAGGTCAGGCTACCATACCTCTCCCCCGCCCAGGGGTCGTAGCCGAAGAGCGGACAAAAACCTGGTGAGCGAGCGAGCGAGCGAGCGAGGGGGGCAGGATGCCCTCCTGTTGCCCCACATACCATAGTGTGCAGGTCACCAGTGCTGTAGCCCCCTGTGGCAGAGAACCACTTCCCTCCCAGCGGGTACACACAGGGTCATCCCAGGGGTCAGGGCTGGGGAAGTAGTGGTCAGCTGGACATTGACCACCTCAGGGTCATCCCAGGGGTCAGGTCTGGGGAAGTAGTGGTCAGCTGGACACTGACCACCTCAGGGTCATCCCAGGGGTCAGGGCTGGGGAAGAAGTGGTCAGCTGGACATTGACCACCACAGGGTCATCCCAGGGGTCATGGCTGGGGAAGTAGGGTCGCTGGACATTGACAATGTGGGGGGTGACAGGTATTATAATCTGTCCAGGCCACGTGCTCGGGCCTCGGCACCGCGGGATGCGTGGTTAGCGCGAGAATGGTTGAGCAAGACGTGTGGTTGGCCGGCGGGCCCAGCACGTCTCGCATGACCTTGGTTCAGGCCGTCCGGGAAGCAGGAGATGTGGGGGGGTGGGGGCAGGTTAGCTGTCCTTGTGGGGGTAGTGGTTGGGCGGGCACGTGTGATGGTGGTGGATGGGCGGGCACGTGTGGTGGTGGTGGTTGGGCGGGCGCGTGTGGTGATGGTGGTGGTTGGGCGGGCGCGTGTGGTGGTGGTGGTGGCTGGGCGGGAGCAGGTTGGTCTTGTGGGTGGCTGGGCGGGAGCAGGTTGGTCGTGTGGGTGGCTGGGCGGGAGCAGGTTGGTCGTGTGGGTGGCTGGGCGGGAGCAGGTTGGTCGTGTGGGTGGTGGTCGGTGGCGTTCGTTGACTCGGTCGTCCAGCTGGTGGGACGGGTTCGTGTCCCCCGCCCCCAAACAGGTGCCGAACCAGGCGCCCCCTCTCCCCAAGCTACCGCCCTCCTCTGACTCCTTGATCTTTGTGTTATTGATATATATATATATATATATATATATATATATATATATATATATATATATATATATATATATATATATATATATATATCGTCGTATTTATTGACTAACCCACATTATAGTTCTAAAGACTTTGTGCTTGCTAGTTGAAGGTGAGGGAGATGGAGTGAAGCAGATGGTGTACTGAGCGGGCAGTGTCTTGTCATGGTGGCTGCGGGTCTACCGTGTCTTGGGCTGGGGTCTGACACAACGTTCGCCCCTTTGCTGACCGCTGGTGATATCTTGAGGACGCTCTATTTAACAGTGGGAAGCGGGCGGCCCGTTACACACCCTCATAACCGCGGACGGACCTGAATCCAACCTGCACCCTTCCATCACCCTCAGTGGTCAGCCACGCCCACCCCCACGAAGCCGCAACCAAACCAGGTGCCACATACCAGAAGCACACGCCATTCGCTCTCCACAACACAGACATCAACAGAAAGGTCATTAAGGAATTAGACATTACCAGTACCAAATGTGGACAAAACAGTCTCGTCTCCTCCATCAGTAATGCATCTGCTCCACCCTAAGTTACGCCTCACCTGCTCGGTCATCTACCTCGTCAAAAGCAAATATAGCAAAAGTGTGAACAATACAAAACAAATTACTCAGCACTAGCACTGGCAACTTAGTAAACACACACACATTTAACACCTACATGATGACACAAAGATGCTACCAGTACAATCTCACCTCGGCGCTAAGTTTTCTCCAAAAGCACTGGGTCGCCCCTGCAACCCACACTATTTTAGAACCAACAACCAAAACCCAGTAGAAATAACAACCTAACGTTGCTTCACAACCTAAGCAACCTACACTTGTATATCCCCTATTATTCCCCAGAAAACACAGCATGTGCAAATCATATACACACTGTGACACCGCCACTCCACTACACATACATCCCACGAACTACGTTTCCCAGACATGTACGAGCTCCACTTTTTCTTGTCTATGTTTTGGACACCACTGTCTCTCCGACATACAAGTACGGAATTAGCATAACACATAGATTGTCATGTCCACACTGAAGACACGGTGTGTATTTTCCTCAGTTACCCTTTCCTCATCCTACAGAAACACACACACAGCATCACTACACCTGTGGCCACGCCCGGTGGATGTGGCTGACTCTCAGAGCGCTGCGGCAGCCCCGCACTGAGTAGAATCTTGGAGATGGAAGATAAAGGGATAACTTAATGTACAGTTCGGTTGGCCCAGTGGCGTCATCTGGGTTGCACGACTTTTAGCTGTGTATTTATCTATCCGTGTGTGTGTGTGTGTGTGTGTGTGTGTGTGTGTGTGTGTGTGGAGGGGTACACAATCATGGGCTGATGAGCTAAGTCCAGTTATAATGAGTTTCATTTCGTACATCAGGCGCCAGCCTTCTGTCATGTGGTAGGGTGTGGCCAAGACTCCAATAGTGTGGTGTTGTGGTGAGGTGTGGACACCTGTAGTGCAAGTGTGGTGAGGTATAGACCCCTGTAGTGTAAGTGTGGTGAGGTATGGACCCCTGCAGTGTAAGTGTGGTGAGGTGTGGACACCTGTAGTGTAAGTGTGGTGAGGTATGGACCCCTGCAGTGTAAGTGTGGTGAGGTATGGACCCCTGCAGTGTAAGTGTGGTGAGGTGTGGACACCTGTAGTGTAAGTGTGGTGAGGTATGGACCCCTGCAGTGTAAGTGTGGTGAGGTGTGGACACCTGTAGTGTAAGTGTGGTGAGGTATAGACCCCTGTAGTGTAAGTGTGGTGAGGTATGGACCCCTGTAGTGTAAGTGTAGTGAGGTATGGACCCCTGCAGTGTAAGTGTGGTGAGGTATGGACCCCTGCAGTGTAAGTGTGGTGTGAGTCCGACTCCTATAGTGAGGTGTGGTGGAGGAAAGAACTCTACAATATAAGTGTGGTGGAGTCTGAACTCCTACAGTGTGGATGGTGGATGGGTGTGACACTGCAGTTCTCGGTCAGGCAGCTACACCGACCCTAGCTTTCTGTCAGGCAGCTACACCGACCCTAGCTTTCAGTGAGGCAGCTACACCGACCCTAGCTTTCTGTCAGGCAGCTACTCCGATGGTACGGTGGTACGGTGTCTGACCTGACCTCTACTGGGTCAGGTCAGGTGGCAGGCCGTCATACCCAAGGGTCGGGCTGTGACCTGCCCTGCCACACTACCCTGCACCGCACTTGCCACAGTGACCTCCCCTGCCACACTACCCTGCACCGCACTTGCCACAGTGACCTCCCCTGCTACACTGCCCTCCACCACACCTGCCACAGTGACCTGCCCTGCTACACTGCCCTGCACCACACCTGCCACAGTGACCTCCCATGCCACACTACCCTGCACCACACCTGCCATAGTGACCTGCCCTGCTACACTACCCTCCACCACACCTGTCACAGTGACCTGCCCTGCTACACTACCCTCCACCACACCTGCCACAGTGACCTGCCCTGCCAGACTACCCTGCACCACACCTGCCACAGTGACCTGCCCTGCCACACTACCCTGCACCGCGCCTGCCACAGTGACCTCCCTGCCACACTACCCTGCACCACACCTGCCACAGTGACCTGCCCTGCTACACTACCCTGCACCACACCTGCCACAGTGACCTGCCCTGCTACACTACCCTCCACCACACCTGCCACAGTGACCTGCCCTGCTACACTACCCTGCTCCACACCTGCCACAGTGACCTGCCCTGCCACACTACCCTGCACCACACCTGCCACAGTGACCTCCCATGCCACACTACCCTCCACCACACCTGCCACAGTGACCTCCCATGCCACACTACCCTCCACCACACCTGCCACAGTGACCTCCCTGTCACACTACCCTGCACCACACCTGCCACAGTGACCTGCCCTGCTACACTACCCTTCACCACACCTGCCACAGTGACCTGCCCTGCCACACTACCCTGCACCACACCTGCCACAGTGACCTCCCATGCCACACTACCCTGCACCACACCTGCCACAGTGACCTGCCCTGCCACACTACCGTGCACCACACCTGCCACAGTGACCTCCCATGCCACACTACCCTGCACCACACCTGCCACAGTGACCTCCCTGCCACACTACCCTGCACCACACCTGCCATAGTGACCTGCCCTGCTACACTACCCTGCACCACACCTGCCACAGTGACCTCCCATGCCACACTACCCTGCACCACACCTGCCACAGTGACCTGCCCTGCTTCACTGCCCTCCACCACACCTGCCACAGTGACTGGGTCACCTGCTGACTCATGTCCACAATAACTGTACCGTTCACTTTAATGGTGGGTGTAGCTGTACCGTGTATTATGATGGTGGGTGTAGCTGTACCGTTCATTTTGATGGTGGGTTTAGCTGTACCGTTCACTGGATGGTGGGTGTAGCTGTACCGTTCATTATGATGGTGGGTGTAGCTGCACCGTTCATTATGATGGTGGGTGTAGCTGTACCGTTCATTATGATGGTGGGTGTAGCTGTACCGTTCATTATGATGGTGGGTGTAGCTGTACCGTTCATTATGATGGTGGGTGTAGCTGTACCGTTCACTATGATGGTGGGTGTAGCTGTACCGTTCATTATGATGGTGGGTGTAGCTGTACCGTTCATTATGATGGTGGGTGTAGCTGTACCGTTCACTATGATGGTGGGTGTAGCTGTACCGTTCATTATGATGGTGGGTGTAGCTGTACCGTTCATTATGATGGTGGGTGTAGCTGTACCGTTCATTATGATGGTGGGTGTAGCTGTACCGTTCATTATGATGGTGGGTGTAGCTGTACCGTTCACTATGATGGTGGGTGTAGCTGTACCGTTCACTATGATGGTGGGTGTAGCTGTACCGTTCATTTTGATGGTGGGTGTAGCTGTACCGTTCATTATGATGGTGGGTGTAACTGTACCGTTCACTATGATGGTGGGTGTAACTGTACCGTTTACTGTTATGGCGGGTGTAACTGTACCGTTTGCTATTATGGTGGGTGTAACTGTACCGTTTGCTATTATGGTGGGTGTAACTGTACTGTTTGCTGTTATAGTGGGTGTAATTGTACTGTTTACTGTCATGGTGGGTGTAACTGTACCGTTTACTATTATGATGGGTGTAACTGTACCGTTTACTGTTATGATGGGTGTAACTGTACCGTTTACTGTTATGGCGGGTGTAACTGTACCGTTTACTGTTATGGTGGGTGTAACTGTACCGTTTACTGTTATGGTGGGTGTAACTGTACCGTTTACTGTTATGATGGGTGTAACTGTACCGTTTACTGTTATGGCGGGTGTAACTGTACCGTTTACTGTTATGGTGGGTGTAACTGTACCGTTTGCTGTCATGGTGGGTGTAACTGTACCGTTTGCTGTCATGGTGGGTGTAACTGTACCGTTTGCTGTTATGGTGGGTGTAACTGTACCGTTTACTGTTACGGTGGGTGTAACTGTACCGTTTACTGTTATCGTGGGTGTAACTCTACCGTTTGCTGTTATGGTGGGTGTAACTGTACCGTTTACTGTTATCGTGGGTGTAACTGTACCGTTTACTGTTACGGTGGGTGTAACTGTACCGTTTACTGTTATCGTGGGTGTAACTCTACCGTTTACTGTTATGGTGGGTGTAGTAACGTGTGTACTGAGCCAGGTTGAGGAATGTCTTGTGTTTTGGGTCATTATCGAGTGTGTGAGAGACGGGTTAGGGGAGTGCGTTGTGGGGATGAGTGTGTTGTGGATGTGGGTGTGTTGTAGGTGATTGTGAGCCGGTTTTCCTCACGCACTCACTCACCTACTGGGGCAAGTGTGAAGTGGAGATGAGTGCGTTAGGTCTGCCTCAGGCATTCATCTTCTGGGGCAAGAGTTAAACAGTAGAGTGTGTTCCACGAGAGGTTGGGTGACCTCACTTGACCTGTGTGTGTGTGTGGGTGTGTGTGTGTGGGTGTGTGTGTGTGTGTGTGTGTGTGTGTGGGTGTGTGTGTGTGGGTGTGTGTGTGTGTGTGTGTGTGTCATGTGACACCAGTGCTTCTGCTGAGGCCCCAGGCCTCGTGTGTGCTTACAGCCGGCCTGGTGGGTTGTGGGGGTGGTGGTTGTACTGGTGAGTTGTGGGGGGGGCGGTTGTACTGGTGTTGTGGGGGTGGTGGTTGTACTGGTGAGTTGTGGGGGGGGGGGGGTGGTTGTACTGGTGAGTTGTGGGGGTGGCGGTTGTACTGGTGAGTTGTGGGGGTGGTGGTTGTACTGGTGAGTTGTGGTGGTGGTGGTGGTTGTACTGGTGAGTTGTGGTGGTGGTGGTGGTTGTACTGGTGAGTTGTGGGGGTGGTGGTTGTACTGGTGAGTTGTGGGGGGTGGTGGTTGTACTGGTGAGTTGTGGGGGTGGTGGTTGTACTGGTGAGTTGTGGTGGTGGTGGTGGTTGTACTGGTGAGTTGTGGGGGTGGTGGTTGTACTGGTGAGTTGTGGTGGTGGTGGTGGTTGTACTGGTGAGTTGTGGGGGTGGTGGTTGTACTGGTGAGTTGTGGTGGTGGTGGTGGTTGTACTGGTGAGTTGTGGGGGTGGTGGTGGTTGTACTGGTGAGTTGTGGGGGTGGTGGTGGTTGTAATGGTTTGGGTGTGTAGTGGTGGCTGTACTGACGGGTGGGGTGGTGGTGTTTATCTGTGAGGGTGAGGTGGTCGTGGAGGGGGTGTTGTGTTGTACTGGTGGGAGTGGTGGGTTGTGTTGTACTGGTGGGGTTGTGGGTTAGTGTTTGTACTGGTGGGGGTGGTGGGTTAGTGTTTGTACTGGTGGGGTGGTGGTTAGTGTTTGTACTGGTAGGGGTGGTGGTTAGTGTTTGTACTGTGGGGTTGTGGGTTAGTGTTTGTACTGGTGGGGGGTGGGTTAGTGTTTGTACTGGTAGGGGTGGTGGGTTAGTGTTTGTACTGGTGGGGTGTGGGGTTAGTGTTTGTACTGGTGGGGGTGGTGGGTTAGTGTTTGTACTGGTGGGGATGGTGGGTTAGTGTTTGTACTGGTGGGGTGGTGGGTTAGTGTTTGTACTGGTGGGGGTGTGGTTAGTGTTTGTACTGGTGGGGGTGGTGGGTTAGTGTTTGTACTGGTGGGGGGGGGTAGGTTTGTCGGTGGGGGTGTGGGTTAGTGTTTGTACTGGTGGGGGTGGTGGGTTAGTGTTTGTACTGGTGGGGTGGTGGGTTAGTGTTTGTACTGGTGGGGGTGGTGGGTTAGTGTTTGTACTGGTGGGGTGTGGGTTAGGTTTGTATGTGGGGGTGGTGGGTTAGTGTTTGTACTGGTGGGGTGGTGGGTTAGTGTTTGTACTGGTGGGGTGATGGGTTAGTGTTTGTACTGGTGGGGGTGGTGGGTTAGTGTTTGTACTGGTGTGGGTGGTGGGTTAGTGTTTGTACTGGTGGGGTGGTGGGTTAGTGTTTGTACTGGTGGGGGTGGTGGGTTAGTGTTTGTACTGGTGGGGTGGTGGGTTAGTGTTTGTACTGGTGGGGGTGGTGGGTTAGTGTTTGTACTGGTGGGGTGGTGGGTTAGTGTTTGTACTGTGGGGTGGTGGGTTAGTGTTTGTACTGGTGGGGGTGGTGGGTTAGTGTTTGTACTGGTGGGGGTGGTGGGTAGTGTTTGTACTGGTGGGGGTGGTGGGTTGTGTTTGTATGGTGGGGTGGTGGGTTAGTGGTTGTACTGGTGGGGGTGATGGGTTAGTGTTTGTACTGGTGGGGGTGTTGGGTTAGTGTTTTTACTGGTGGGGGTGGTGGTTAGTGTTTGTACTGGTAGGGGTGGTGGGTTAGTGTTTGTACTGGTGGGGTGGTGGGTTAGTGTTTGTTACTGGTGGGGGTGGTGGGGTTGTGTTTGTACTGGTGAGTTGTGGGGGGTGGTGGTTAGTGTTTTTACTGGTGGGGGTGGTTGGGTTAGTGTTTGTTACTGGTGGGGGTGGTGTTGTACTGGTGGGGTGGTGGTTAGTGTTTTTACTGGTGGGGGTGGTGGTGGTTGTACTGGTGGGGTGGTGGGGTTGTGTTTGTACTGTGGGGGTGGTGGTTAGTGTTTGTACTGGTTGGGGTGGTGGGTTAGTGTTTGTACTGTGGGGGTGGTGGGTTAAGTGTTTGTACTGGTTGGGGTGGTGGTTAGTGTTTTTACTGGTGGGGGTGTTGGGTTAGTGTTTGTTCTGGTGGGGGTGGTGGTTAGTGTTTGTACTGTGGGGGTGGTGGTTAGTGTTTTTACTGGTGGGGGTGGTGGTTGTACTGGTGAGTTGTGGGGGGTGGTGGTTAGTGTTTTTACTGGTGGGGTGGTGGGTTAGTGTTTGTTACTGGTGGGGGTGGTGGTTAGTGTTTTTACTGGTGGGGGTGGTGGGTTAGTGTTTGTACTGGTGAGTTGTGGGGGGTGGTGGTTAGTGTTTGTACTGGTGAGTTGTGTGGGTGGTGGTTGTACTGGTGGGTTGTGGGGGTGGTGGTTAGTGTTTGTACTGGTTGGGGTGGTGGTTAGTGTTTGTACTGGTTGGGGTGGTGGGTTAGTGTTTTTACTGGTGGGGGTGGTGGTTGTACTGGTGAGTTGTGGGGGGTGGTGGGTTAGTGGTTTGTACTGGTGAGTTGTGGGGGGTGGTGGTTAGTGTTTGTACTGGTGGTGGTGGTGGTGGTGGGTTAGTGTTTTTACTGGTGGGGGTGTGGGTTAGT